>NC_053027.1:447213403-447332270 GCF_003073215.2 Triticum urartu
AGAAGGGGGTGAATTGGAGGGGGTTTCCCACTCCTCAAGCCCGGCCAAGGGGGGAAAACTCCCCCCCCTTGTGTGGCGCCTCGTCCTCTCCCTCTAACCTATATATACTTCTGGTTTTGGCACTTTTCGATACACAAGTTTTTGGAGCCTCCTCTTGTTCTCTAGTTCTAATTCTAGTTGATCCAATTAGATCTAGATCTAGATCCTGTATAATCCTCATAATTAGAATCCAGTGTGGTTCTAATCTCCTCTCTCTAATTCTCGGCAAAGATTAAGCCTGGACAGTGAAGCGCTACCGGATCGTGAAGATCGTACACTTGCAAACTCTGGAGAGGCCATGCTTTCGGTCTTCCGTCCGAGGGATCATTCGTGAACAGTTCGAGGGACTTCAAGTATGATCTATACCTACTCGTCTTCTTCCGCCGCAAGTAGGAGTCCGTAACGATCTGATCAAAACCGTTATTGCATCTTCATAGTGTTCCTGGTTGATCATAGGACGATTTTTTTGGTATTCTACTATGTTTCCTAACACAAATATACATTTAGGGTCTTGCATAAATTAAGTTTCACTCCAATTTAGGGTCTTATATCACTCAAATTTCAATCTCAATTTATTTGGAAGCAAAACATCTGAGCTACGCAACACATATATTTGCTACAAACACCACTTAGCTACAAATGTTGGTTTGCAAATGAAGAGAATTTTTTTATCCATGAACTTCTATTTTGGAATGAACAATTGCATTTATGAATTTGGAATCAAAAAATTTATTTTTGAACTAGTAATAAATAAACTCTTTAGCTCATCCCTGTCCTAGTTTATGAACTTCTATTTATGAACTTGCAATCAATACTTTTATTTATGAAGGAAAAAAATCCATGAATCACGTGGTTGTTGCTCATGTCAGTGTCAATAGCCTTCATGTCGGGAAGTTGTTGATGTTCTCAAAGTTGTCCATCGGTGCAGACGAACTCATGGCGGTTGTGGCAGTCATGGCGGCTGAGACGAGATCGAAGTGGCGGAGTGGGGGTGATAGCGAGAAATGGAGGATAATGACGAGGAGGACGGAGATAGAGGTGGCCACAATGGCGAGCAGGGCGAGCCACGACGAGGCGGATGCGGGGTCATGTCGGTGGAGGCGACAACTGAGGCGTGGTGCATCGAGAGAGGGGGGATAGGCAAGTAGTTGACTAGTGGAGAGAGAGAGAGAGGGAGAGAGGAGGGTTGTAGTGGCGGGCAAGGCACTGTGGTGACGGGGCGGCATTACACGATGACATTGGGTTTCAACGGGGTCCGGGAAAATTTGGGAAGGGGAGAGGAGAATGTGAGAGGGAGATTTAGAGTGGGGGGGGGGGGAGGGGCCGTGGCGACAATTTTGGGCTACTAACTAGTGGCGTGAGCCCGTGGGGCCCATGATACTGGTATATTTTTCTTATTTCTTTTTTTAGTTTATGTTTTATTTATGGTTTGTTTGTTTGAATTTATATTTATCTAGGTTATTTTTAATTGATTTTATATTTAGGGTATTATTTGTTTATATTTTGTTTAGATTACTTTAAATTTATGTTTACATTCTTATTAGGTTATTTTTAAATTTATATTTTATTTAGCTTTATTTTAAAATTATGTTTCATTTAGGTTATTTTTAAATTTACTTTTAATTTAGTTTATTTTTATTGATTTTTTAGGCTTTATTCAGGTTATTTTTATGTTATTTAGGTTATTTTTTTAATTTAGGTTCATTTTAATTGATATTTTATTTGATTTTTTAGGTTATACTTAAGTTATCTTTATTTAGGTTATATTTGTTAATAAAACCACTATTATTTACACATACATGTTTTTATACATTTGCCACACGAGAAAGAAACTAACTAACTGGAGCTAGCTACTGATAAGTGAAAGTGGAGAGAAGAAGAGAAGAAAGAAGTGAAGTTATATAGGAGAAACATGATAGAGGTCGACATATACTAGTGGCATGTAAAGAAGACGCAACTTACTGGTGGAGTGCTAGGTAGATGCCACTACAGCACTAGTGACAGTACCAACGCCGTGTAAATATCTCACATGTCGTCGCTAACTTGTTCCTGGTCAGGACACTTAGTCCCACATACTTGTGGCATGTGAAAATGCAGCCACGCCACCAGTAACCTATTATAGGCGATTGCTTCCTCTCAACTAGAAAAGTATTAAGCCAAAAAATGCAAGGGTTTATAGCAAGCTGCAATGTCACGTAAATGACATCAAGGTTTATCGAACCAATATGAGTTTAGTAACAATACCAATGATGAGCACCTACACACACAGATACAAAGCTGCCTTGGCTCCCAACGGATCTAGCGAGGTTATCAGTCTCACTAGCTCTGCTAGTTATAAGGATTAAAAGTACAAACAGAGAAGTAAAAAAGGAATTGAAAAGAGCATTTGATCAAGGATAAAAGAATATACAGGAAGATGGACTGGGATCCATAGGTTCACTAGTGGTTTCTTTCTAAAATAAAGCATGGTGCGGTGAACAAATTATAGTAGTGCTTCGATAAAATTAGATTGTCGTTTATAACTATATGACTATCCATGACATAATCAACATATAAGCATCACGTCTCAATATTATGGACAGTTATCCCACTGCATCTATAGCTAACACTCCACCCAAGACCGCTATCCAGCATGCATCTTAAAGTATTACTCCCTCTGTCAGGGTTTTAATTCAAATTCGAACCCTCCATTTCAAAATGCTTGTCGGGGTTTTAGTTCTGGAGGGTTCGAATTTGAATTAAAACCCTGACAAGCATTTTGAAATGGAGGGTTCGAATTTGAATTAAAACCATGACAAGCATTTTCAAACACATGGAGTAAGTGAAAACAAAGTATTTCAATAAGTACGATGACATGAAGTTGATGATATATTGTCTTCACCCTGCATTCAAATGATAACTACACGACCATCGTGTTATCCCTAGTGGCAACAACACAATACAAGCCTTTTTCACTTTCTGTCAATACGGTAGATTACTTGCAAGATTGAACCCAACTATCATTACACAACTCCCTCTTGGAGACCACCCCTCAAACTTGACCCCGAAAAATAAAGATAGGTCACAGAGCATATATGAATCAGAATTATGCAGCAAAGAAACCAAATAGATCTAAAAAATATTCATGGATAAATCTGATCATAAATTAACAATTCATCATATCACAACTAACACACCAACATACTACATCATATGGCTCACAATCATGTACGGCAGCTCATGTGATCTTTGTGTTGAGAATTATGTGAGAGCGAAAGCAACTAGCTACTGATATGACTCCATAGTCCAAAGGAAACTAATCACGAACGATTACGATAAGTTGATGGAGATGGCCACCGCTATGATTTTTCCGTGTGGGAGAGCACCCAAAAAAAGCATCCAGATTGGATCGTCACGGAATAGAGAGGTACGGCGGCAGAAACATGAGAACTCCTCGATACCTAGGGTTTTTCGGGTGAGATATAAATATATGTGTCAAGAGGCAGTGGAACGGTGCACCAGAGGGCCCACGTGGCCCCACCGTCCTTTGCCGTGTGGTGGGGCGCAAGCTATGGACCACCCTCTAGCCTATGTCGGTGACCCCTGGAAGCTTCCCGGCGCAAAATAATTTCTGAAAAAATCTGGAATTTTTGAACTCCGAAAAATTATTTTTCCAAAAGTCCAAAAAGAAGCAGAAAACAACAACTGACATTGAACACATAGTTAATAGGTTAGTCCAAAAAAAATTTGATGATAAAACTATGCTAAAATTATATACACATGGCATGAACAATAAAAAAAATAGATTCATTACGTCGACTCTGTGTTTACGCATAGCGGCCGGAACCTTCATATTCATATAGAGCACACTCTATATTTCATATGGCGACAGGAGATGAGATTTTTTACGTACACTCACTCCAAAGTCTTAAAAGAGGAAGTGCTATACAGCCATATAGTAGTCCAAAGAACGTACTCCGTACCACAGCTGGTACTACTACGTCCTGGAGTAAAAGTTAAAATTTGAACGGAATAAGATGCAGATGCAGTTCACATGATCACATAGATCCACGGCCAGGGGAGCGATGGGATTCCTCTGCCCCCGCTGCTCGGTCGGAGGGCACAGGTTCAACCAACCAGGCTCCCCGCCTCCCCGCGCAGCGCCACAACGGACGGCTCTAGGTGAGGCGAGGTGGATCCGCGTGTGCCGCGCAAAATTATACTGGTGGCCGTACAATGATTCCCGGTTGCTCACTCGTGCGTGACGGCTACTTACCTGCGTCGCGCCACGGGTGGCCTGCGTATAAAAATTTCTCGCAGGGGACAGGGCCTCTCCGGACCCCAAGAAGATAACACTGTTTGGATTGCCCCAAGAGTCAGTATAAAATGCACAAGTAGTACGTAGATTAACATTTACAACTGCGCTTGCACAGATTAAAGTAGCGTCGAGCTCGAATGAGGAAGTGATCTGTCATTTTATTTTTCAATGGCTGCTATGGTAGTGCTGGAGACAGATGATAGACGTTTGTGTCAAACTCAGAGGGGATTATGTATGATCTTAATCCACCAGAGAGAATACCTTCCCATACGTCCTCTTTGAATCAAAGCATACACAAAGTTTTTTCAAAGGACTGTTGCAGGATTGCAATTCATAGAAATTTCTCGTTAAACAAATTTTTTACACTGCATTTGATGGGTAAATTTTGGTTGACTCCAACCAGTTGGTGCAGTTCCTCGTCTCCGTCCTATAGTAATCGAACATCCTTACAATCATGTAGTACTCAGAGTTTCGTATTCAGATGGCATAACATTACAGTCATCTGCTTTTTATATTGT
The DNA here is from genome assembly GCF_003073215.2 of Triticum urartu. Classification (NCBI taxonomy): domain Eukaryota; kingdom Viridiplantae; phylum Streptophyta; class Magnoliopsida; order Poales; family Poaceae; genus Triticum; species Triticum urartu. Next base: position 447,218,258 of record NC_053027.1, read on the forward strand.
ATTGTGTTTGTCTCTTCAAAAAGCGTAAGTGTTTCAGGAATCCTATCACATGCATGACTATGTCTATGACAAGACAAATGTGTATGCTTATAGTAACTAGATCTAGTGGCCTTTATCTTATAGAACTTGTTATTTATTGTAGGATTTATATAACTTGTCTACATGATATAAATTTGCGGTTTTGCTATTTCTCAGGAACCTCAAAATTTTCAAAACGCCAATCACTTTTTCTAGTTCATCCCGAGCTCACCGGAGGAGGGACCGAGCCGGTGAAGCCCCGCTATCTATCTTAGGGAAGCCATAACCTCATTATCTATCTTAGGGGGAAGCCCCAACCCCATTATCTATCTCAGGGGTGGGGTGTGAGGGATCGCCGGAGTTGTTTCTGGTTCGGCGTGGCTTAGAGGTATGGTTGGGGCAGCAACCAACACAGCGGCCGGTGGGGGAGGTCGAGGAGAGGGCGGGGCAGCGAGGCGGTGACAGTCGCCGACCGCAAGAGGCAGAGGCAAGTGGTTAAGCCCTGGGTTGGCCGGGGGCTACGCGAGGAAGAAGATGTTTGAGATTGAAGATGAACAATACCTTGATCTTTTTCCAGCCGTTGGATGCTAATCTGATGGTCCATAGAGAAAGTGATTGACGCTAGGTGTTTTTTCAGGCAGCTGACCTATAGACAGTCCCTGTAATTTACTCAAATGATAAGTGACACACGTTAGATGTGTGGCACTCCGGCTCTAACATTTTTCGATAACATTTCCAGCCACGCAAGGATGGCAAGTTTCTGTCAAAAATAAACTGAAGCACGAAACATGTCATGCTTGCCAACTAAAGTTGTCATTCTCGCGTAATTAAACTTGTCATCGAAAACGTTCGGAGTTGCCATATGCTCGTACTGGACGTGTGGAACTTATCAGGGTCAATAATTTATCCTCACCAAAATAAGAAAATGATGATTTCTAGTAGCATTTTTCTTATTAAATTGGAGGGTTGTTATCACTCAAAACACATGTGGTACTACCTTGAATGGCATATGTTCTTCGGGTATATATACTCGGACAACAAAATGGAATTTACCTACCTGCAATTAGCTATACTTTGCCGCAAACAAATGAAAGAATGGGATCAGCAATGATTTGGCTTTCCTGGAAAGTCGGTAGCCAAAGCAATCGTTTTCATCAAAAAAGAAGAAAATCACAGGTCTCCCACCATTTAGGGATTGCATTAACTGGGTAGATGTGATCGGATTCCAGTTAACCAACGAGTTTCCTTTTTCTTTTACGAGGCTAACTGATGAGTTGTGATGACCAATTTGAGAAGGATTTACTGACTTGAAGTACACAACTGTGCGATGTCATCTGTGGTATATCCAAACATAAACTGTTGATTGAAGCAAATTAAAGGAGATGACAGCATTGCTTCCACGCCAACATCGGATTGTAACTGAGCCAATAGCAGATCACCCATAAATATACCAACCCAGTTAATTGTTGTAAATGGATTTCATGAAGTATATTAATACGGTAGATCAACATTTGGAAGACATATCCCCCCAAAAAAACATTTGGAAGACATGATGAACATAGTCGCAACTAAACTCTACTTTTCTTTTTGCCTGGTAATACATGTCTCATTTATATGATAAAGATTAAAGTACAAATCACATAAAGATCGGCATGACAAAACTGAAAAGATAGCAGACCCTCCTGGTTTTGGACTTGCTTAAGCAAATGTCTGCTTCTGCTCCCTACAAAAATTAAGATACTCGACATTTGTCCCTTAGGACATGGTTCTTGATCCAGGTTTAAGGCCAGTTTCGAGCTACAGCGTCCATTCATATGGTCGAAGAAGAGGTCTACCTTTTCTCTGAATCAGCATCAGCCCTGTTAAAAAAATGTGCAGAATTATTTTGTACTATCATAATCACATGCACAATCCCATGGCCTCCCTCTACTCAATATTTTTAGCTACACACTTCATTCTTTAATCATCAGTGTCAGCTCTGCAATCTGCATATGACAAAGCATGATTGGCTTTCCCTGCGAAAAAGAAAAAAGAAAAGGTATGATTGGCCTCTTCTTCCCGCCCGTTTACGTGCCACAGCTGATTTACAGCAATTTTATACCCATTTAGTATGTTGATCCAGTTTAAAATTCAACTCAACCGACAGTTGTAGTGGCAATTTCCAAGTGGGACTGTAACAGGCCACAATCTTGAAGATTTGGTAGATATCAGCCATCATGGAGATCACTGGTCTATCCATCCATCTGCTACCTCTTTACATGATGCTGTGATTCTTACGTACGGGCAAGAGACCGGAGGCGGGAGTTTCCCGGGGAAGAAAAGATGGCGGGCCGCAAGTCAAGAGACCTTTGCCATGATCGCGTCTGCCGGCCCTTGATTGCCAAGCAAAGTGTCACATTGCAATCCCCCAAAGTAACTCAATCAATGGATTGACGGCGACGTTCGTATTTCGTCTGGAAACTGGCAACGGACTGATCGAAACAGTTGCATTTCGTCGCCGGACTCTTACGCAGGCAGAGTGTCGTCGTCACAACCTAGCTGGTACGTATCTGATACCACCCACGGGCCTGGGAGCGGGAGGGGCGACGAAGCAAGGAACAACCGGCACGTATGTAAGACTATCGGGTACGCGCAGCTACTGGCTGGGGCGCGAGGGGTCGTCGTCGAGAGGATGGGGGGCGCAGCCTGCCGAGCGCGACGCCCCTTGGGGACTTTCTTTACGCACGCGGACGGGCGAGGCGGCGTGGCGTGCGTGACCTGGACGGTCGCAAGTTGCAACGACCAGCATGGCGAGCCAATCCCTGGTGCGCAGGTAGGAGCGGCCTGGGCGCGTGTCTGGCCGTGGGGGAGCAGCGCGGCCGTGGGGCGGCGGAAGGTCCACCGCCCCTCTCCCGGCTCGGGGCACTTTGCACTTGGCTGCAAGGATTCGTCGTCCTCGGGTGCCGGTAGGACCGTAGGAGTCATGCATAGCGTCGCCACTCGCCGCCCGGACCTCGGCGAGTCGTGGGTTGAACGCACGCGCCCGCCAGGGCGGCGGTGAAGCATGGTGAGTCACGGGCTGGAGAGCTCCTCCCACCGTGGGCCGGCCAGAGAGTGTAGCCAGCCCTCACGCGCCCCCATCGTGGGCTGGCCCAACAAGGAGGTGAGTGCTCGCTCAGGGACGCGCCGCGGTTTTTCTTGATCGGTGGTCGCAGTTGCCTGGTCGTGGTTGACCGGTTAAGCATTGACATTTCGAGAAAATGGGGCTTTTATAAATACATACGGATTAGAAAAAGTTCATGATTACGAGACAGAATTCACGAGTTCAAAAAAACTTAATGGATTTGAAAAAAATGGCAAATTCAAACAAGTTCACGAATTTCAAAAAACCTTCATGAGTTTGAAAAAGATCACGGGTTATGAAAATAAAGTTCATACATTTGAAATAAGTTGGCCGATTTAAAAAAATCACGAATTTGGGAAAAATCGTAAATTTTGAAAAGGTTCAAGAATTTGAAAATTACACCGATTTTGAAAAAAGTTTGTAAATTTGGAAAAAAATGTGGATTTGAATATATTTAGCATTTGAAAAAATTTCAAGGATTTGTAAATAATTCACAGGTTTAGAAAAAAGATTCAAGAATTTGAATAAAATTTGTGCATTTGAAAAAAGTTCATGCATTTAAAAAAGGAAAAAAGGAAAGAAAAAAAATAGAAAAAAACTGAACTAAAACTGTCGAGAAAACAAAAAAATTGTCAGAAGCTTACCAAAACCAACTGGAAGCTTCACAAAACCGTTGTTTCGCTCTCAAAAAAAATGAAACAATGTCATGTGCATTTAAAAAAGGAGAAAAAGTGAAATGAGTGAAGCCCAAGTGGGGAAGGGGGTGTGCGCCGAGTTGCTGTTTGCACTGTAACCGACGCGTGAAGTGTCGAATATTGTTTGGCTTCAGGCTGGCTGTTGGAATCGATGGCCGTGTGCTCGATGGCCTTAGGGTGGCTTGGGCTGTTGATCATTGCGGTGACAATGATCTTGTTTGTGCCCTCTCAATCTCCTGGATTGTGATAGCCCGGGCTAAGGCCTCCTATGAAATCAAATCATAGACTTACATATGAGATTACACCACCTCTCAATAAAAGATGACATCACACCTGATTTTTATATTTTTGAACTTACGCCCAATAATTTAGGGGTAAAATCCTTCACCTCACTACTGAATTACAATTGACTATCTAATTGCATGTGCGTTGCAATGGGGCATACATATTCTAGTGTTCCTCTCATCCAATACTTGCTGATACTTTTCATTATTAACATGATCCTCCCGACCAAAGAATGATACTATTTTTTCCCATCCACCGTATCGCCCCTTTCAAGGGCAACACGGGTGGAAACCCTAGATCCCACTGCTTCCATTCCCTTCCTCCTATCGATGCACCTCATAGCTCGTGTAGTGGACAACAAAGACCGGGCTTCTCCTCTTGTGTCAGTGCATACGATTCCATGACAATGAGACCATCTAGAGGTGGCGACGCGGAGATATGACATGATAGAAGCATATTGTGGCCCACTCTTGTAGATGGAAGGTGGCTTAGCCCCATCCCAGGGGTTCAGAAAGGTAGACTGGCACAAGGCTCTCAATGAAAAGTTAAGTCTACGATAGAGGTTGATGATGGCGCTTGTTAAAGGTATCTATAATTTTTGCTATGTTCGTACTACTATTATATCATTATTGCATCACTCTCACAACAATTTTTATCGATTTTTTTCACTTGCCTATTAATCTACTGCCCAATGTTAGTTGTTTTTTGCGTATTATTTGGACTTTTTAGAAAAAACATTGTTGGAGGGACCACAAAAGTAAATAAAAATTAGATCACAAAGTTCAGGATCAAGATAGAAATAGGGGAGCCAAGAACCAGCAGAAATTCTTCCTATGGGCCACACATGACCAGGGATCTAGCAGTGGAAAGAGGCTATGTGGGCCCCATAGGGTACCAATCCACCACCTCTTCCTTCCACTGCCTTTATATTTGCCCCAAAACCCTCAGAAAAATGTGTCAAGGATTTTTTTCTATCGCCACAGGAGTCATGCGTCCGCGATGATCCAATATGGAGACCTTTTCTTATATACTTTGGAAGGGGAAATCATCATCGGAGCTATCTTCATCAACCTTGCTGCCACCATGTCTATGTGTGAGTAGTCCTTGTTAATTTATCTTGATTATTTTGAGTTCTTCACTATATGATTTATAAGTATATATTCTCTCCAATCTATTAGTATTGCACTGGTCATTATTAAATAAATGACCTCCAGGAGGGAGTTGTGTATGTTAGTTGGGTTTAACCTTGCAAGTAATCTATATTACTGACAAAAAATAGAAAAAGACTTGTAATTGCTAGTAAGGATAAAAGATAGTTTCCTAGTTGTTTTGGTGATGAGCCGAGGGTAAAGAGAATATACTATCAACATTATGTCACTTCGCTTAATGCAATGTTCTATTTTTTACTTAATACTTAGATATGGATGCTGGATAGCTGGCTCGAGTGGAGTTTTAATTATAGATACAATTGGAAAACAATATATGGATACAATGACACAATGCTTATACGCAATTATGACATGCATTATCAATTATAAAAACTGTAATTTAATCAATGTACAACTCTATTTTGTTCATCACACATATTCTATGTTTTTTGGAGAGATACCACTAGTGAAGTTATGGACCAGTCCTTTATTACTCATAATTATAACCTTGTTACTTTCGCTATTTTTTTACAATCCGAAATGTTTTAGGTTTTTATTTTATAAATAAATTCCAAACATATGATACACTTATCCTTGTAACTAGCAAAGTTAGTGAGATTGACAACCCCATGTATGCCAGGGACCGAGAAAAAGATCATAACTGTGTGCAGGTATTACCCATTGACTCGTCTTGGAATACATCATGGATGTATTACCTTGGTTCTTCATTGAGGAAAGATCTACTTCTTATTGCAAAACCTTGCACTTTAGGGTTCAACAATTCCCAATAAGGATAATATGACTCAGGAAAGATTAATGGCGCCATTGTCGGGGAGTAAACATTACAAGTCATATGTCCTAGACTCAATTATTTTACTTCCTTCCTATTTACTTTGCTTATTTACTTTTTATTTGTCTTTAGTTCGCTTTTCTGCACTCGGAAACACTCAAACAGCACAAAATGTTTGAATCCAACAAGTAGTTACTTTTGTTTTTGGCCTGCTATCATCTCCACTTCAGCTGAAAACACCAAGCTTTATGACATTTCAAGGACTAATAATGATGATTTCATTAGTACACATACTGCTCCACCAACTAATAAGGCTAAATCTTATGAAATCAGCCCTGCTTTACTGAACTTAGTGATGAAAATCAATTTCATGGTTATTACAATGAAGATGATGCCTCTCACTTGAATAATTTTGTTGAATTATGTGATATAAAAATATAAACAGTTAGAAGTTGTTATTGTCAAGTTAAAACTTCTTCCATTTTCATGATGAACTAGAGCTAAAGAATGGTTGTTATCTTTATCTAAGAATAGTATTAATTCACGTGCTAAAAGGCTTTGTTTATTTGAAGACCTCCCACAAATTTGCATGGCTTGAAGCTTGCCTGAAACCTGCTTGGATATTGTTTGGTTCATGTCCTGAGTAAGCCCTGCCTATAGCATCTGATGGTCATTAGCCTGGTTGAAGCACCATGCATGGTTGTTACATGGCCCAGGCACCTAGCATCGAACGTTTTGTGCTAGCTACATCCATTTGATGAATTGTGGACGAACAATACTTTGTAAACTAACAAAGCAATTGATTGCTAGCTAGGCTTGATACATATGCAAACGTTTTCACCTTTTCAGGCCCAGGCCAGACGCTACTTTTACCCACGCGTGGAGGTGTGGACTCCAACCAAACTAGCTCTTGATGTATTGATGCTTTCATTAGAAAATATTACACTCTAGCAAAAATAATTTAGAAATCTTATCATGAATTTCAAACAACTTCAGCATGAGCATGTCGTGCAAGCTTTGAAAGGAATGAAAACTATGACTAAAGATTGTATTACACATGGTCTAAGTGACCAGATGATACAAACTATCTTTGTTGGTCTTAACTTTCGTCCAAAATCTATTAGACTCTAATGAAGGTAGGAGCTTCTTGACAACCACTTTGGGAAGAGGTACTAAGTTATCTGATGAGATGATGGAAAATTATGGCCATTTGCACAATCAAAGAACTCCAGTTGGTAAGAAGGTAAATTATGTTGCGGAGATCCCTTGTTTGAATGAAAATGTTGATATGATTACGCATATGCTTGCCACCAAACATGTTCCCAGTGATCCTCCATAGGTTTCTATTGCTTCAGTTGTTGAACAAAATAATAATCAAGTTGATAATACCCCGCGCGTTGCCGCGGGAATCGATTACAATATTTTTCATTGATTTCATTATTTGAAGCTTCCATTGTTGAATTAATAATATATTAATGTAGCGACCAGACCTCAAACAGTCTGATCTCTGTGCTCCGGTGTCATCCCTGGATCAGTAATGCTGACACCACACAGTACTCGGAGGATTTATAACAGAGTAGCAATCACACACTTATTACATCGAGTGTCTCCATAGAGAACTTATTACAATAAATACGGCTTAAGGCCATCTAATAACGATAACAGCGGAAGGCTTGGAAGATAAGTGAGTCCATCAACTCCAACGGCATCACTGAGTATAGAACCATGACCTAAAAACTCCTTAATCGTCGTCTAAAAAGTCTACAACATTAACGTTGCAGCCCGAAACGGGTCAGCACATGGAATATGCTGGCAAGGTAACACATAGAGAATAATGGAATGAAACAGCTATACTATATGCATATTTGGCTGGTGGAAAGCCCTATGGTTACTATTTTTGCGAAAAGCCAATTTTTCCCTACTAAGGAATAAATTTAATTACTATCATGGTGGTTGTTAAACATTGAGAATGGTTGACAGCATTCTCAATCCCAATTAAGCATCATCATTAAACAAAACCCAACAAAATTAATTTAGAGTAACATGTTGAGATTCACATGATAATCCAGGTACTATATACTCAAGATGTCCATAACCGGAGACATGGCTAACCATGATTAGTTTATTACACTTTACAGAGGTTTGCGCACTTTTCCCCACAAGACTTGATCGCCTCCGTTTGGTTTCTCGCACTACATGGTGTTTGAGAAGACGGATGACCGAGACATAGTCTTTCAGAAGCGCTAGCACCTTACGATCGGGTAGACCGTACCACCTACATCTGCTAGTCTACCACTGTAAGAGTTTGCACGACTTAGTCAACTATGCTAGAGCCCATAATAGCTTGTAGCTGCACACGGAAGTTTCTAGTATGAATAGTCTCATGATCCCTTTGAGCCTGGGTGGCGGTCCAAAAGAAAACAGGCAAGTCCTGGAATACCCAGGTGCCTCAATCCACCCAGATGTGTGTTTAAGTTGCCACCTTAGATAAACCATTAATTAACAATCTCACATCTGTCATGGATATCACTCACCCAATCCACGTCTAGTAGCATAGCATGGCATAATAAGCAAACGTAGAAGTAACTCCCAAAGGTTTGATAATAAACAGGTAATAGGTACTACCTCAACTACTTCCCATCCCACAAGTTAATTAGATCCTAATCATGCAATGTGTGAGGATCAATCTAATGCAATAAAACTGGGTAGTAGGGAAGGTATGATCAAAGTGTTACTTGCCTTGATGATGATCCGGGAAACCTAGTGATTCGAAGTAACAAGCGGCGCACTCCGGGTACTCTATCGCAAACAAACAAACAAGCATACAATAAGTACTCATCTAATGCACAGGTAAAACTCAAATAAGAGATCTAACCAGAAGGTTCAACTTAAGAACTCCGGTTTGCAAAAAGAATCAAATCGAACGAAGCAACGAAAGTCAAACGGCGAAAGAAAACAACTTCTTTCTATTAATCTGGATCTAGGGCAAATTTTACAGTAGCAAAAACTTGTTTAAGTTGATTAAACGGATAGAGGGTTTCGAGACGAAACTCTAGGCGCTTGAATCGCTTGATTCCGATAAACGAGCGAAAAGTTATACTAAAAAGAAAATTGGATCAGGAATCGCGATCAGAAAAATCATGGATTTAATCCGAGAAAAAGAAAAACGATGAACATTCGCTAGAACGAACGGATGAACGCTCGCTATTTAAATAAACCGGAAAAACCGATCTATTTAAAAACAAACCGAATCAAAAAAACCGACGAAAAACCGACGGAAAAATCGAACGGTTTTTTCGAAAAAAAAACCGGCGCGGAAAACGAGGCGGCGGCGGACCTCAGGCAGCGGCGGACCTCGGGCGGCGTGTGGCGGCGGCGGCGCGGCGGGGCGGCGCTGCGGCGGCGGCGGCGCTGGGGCGGCTTGGGGCGGGGCTAGGGTTTGGCTCGGCCTCTACCCCGGCTTATATAGCCTAACGGGCCGGGAGTCCTAGTCGGACACGGCCCTAGGTCGGTTCGTTGTTTTTTTTAAATAATTACGCATAGAAGAAAATAAAAAAGAAATACTAAACGGACTCCAAAAATTCCGAAATAAATTTTCACGGGCTTCTAAAATCAAGCCGCACAAGGTGAACATTTATTTGGAGCCTAAATGCAATTTTGAAAAACACACATTTTTCCTAAATTCAAATAAAATAACGAAAAACTCTGAAATAAAATCTTATTTGATTTTATTATTAAATCCTCAATATTTCTTTATTTTGGGAAAGTCATTTTATTCCCTCTCTCATAATTTTGTAATAGAAATAATTGATGATAAAATAAATAAAATCAAATGATCCTATTCTCAAAATTTGAGAAAACTCAAATATGAAAATAATGAATTCCCCAACTCTCCCCGTGGGTCCTTGAGTTGCGTAGAAATTCTAGGATCAAAACCAAACGCAAATAAAATATGATATGCAATGATGATCTAATTACAAACCTACCCCCCTTAAGATGAATCTCGCCCTCTAGATTCGGGTTGGCTAGAAAATAGGTGAGGGTGGTCCTTGAGCAAATCTTCCTCTCGCTCCCAGGTGGCTTCATCCTCCGTGTGGTTGCTCCATTGAACTTTGCAAAACTTGATAACCTTGCTGCGAGTGACTCGGCTGGCAAACTCGAGAATCTTAATTGGTTTCTCCTCATAGGTCAAATCGTTATCCAACTGAATAGTTTCCAATGACACTATATCTCTCAAGGATATGTCAGCCATCTCAGCGTGACACTTCTTCAACTGGGAAACGTGGAACACATCATGAAGTCCTGGCAATCCTTCAGGCAATTCCAACCTGTAGGCCACTTCTCCCATACGCTCCAAAACTCGATATGGTCCTACAAATCGTGGCGCTAATTTTCCCTTAACTTCAAAACGCTTTGTTCCCCGAAGTGGAGATACTCGAAGACAAGCTCTATCTCCAACTTTGTAAACTGTCTCCTTCCGTTTAGAATTTGCATAACTCTTCTGTCTGGACTGGGCTATCTTGAGCCTATCGCGAATCAATTTCACCTTCTGTTCAGACTCCTTAATCAAGTCAGGTCTAAACAACTGGCGGTCTCCAACTTCGTCCCATGACAATGGTGTCCTGCACCTCCTTCCGTACAAAGCTTCGAAAGGGGCCATCTTCAAACTGGTTTGGTAACTGTTGTTGTAAGAGAACTCTGCATATGGCAAATTATCGTCCCAACTAGATCCGTAATCTAGCGCACAAGCTCTCAGCATATCTTCCAAAATTTGATTGACTCTCTCGGTCTGTCCATCTGTTTGTGGATGAAAAGCTGTACTGAATTCTAGCCTGGTACCCAAAGTTTCATGCAACTGCTTCCAAAACTTTGAGGTAAACTGGGTTCCTTTATCTGATACGATACTCCTCGGAACTCCATGCAAACATACGATCCTGGTCATGTATATCTTTGCCAACTTAGTACTGATGTAAGTGGTCTTTACCGGGATGAAATGAGCTACCTTCGTCAACCGATCGACTATAACCCAAATCGAGTCATAGCCTGAACGAGTCCTGGGTAATCCTGTGATAAAATCCATGCCTAACTTATCCCACTTCCATTCGGGTATCGGCAATGGTTGTAACAATCCTGCTGGCTTCTGATACTCTGCCTTTACTCTCTGACACACATCACAGACTACTACATACTCCACAATATCCTTCTTCATTCCGGTCCACCAGAAAATATCTTTCAAATCCAAATACATCTTGGTATTTCCTGGGTGAATCGAATATGGTGAATCGTGTGCCTCTTGCAGAATCAACTTCCTAATCTCCGGGTCATTGGGCACATAAACACGGTCTTCAAACCATAGGGTGTCGTGCTCATCCTCACGAAATCCTTTAGCCTTTCCTTTGGTCAGTTTCTCCTTAATAGAGGCAATCTCCTTGTCAGTCTTCTGAGCTTCTCTGATTCTATCCATCAAGGTTGACTGAATCTCCAATGCTGCTATATAGCCTCTAGGAACTATTTCCACAAATAGTTCACAAAGATTTTCTGCTAACTCCCTTGGTATTTCTCCCGTCATTATTGTATTGACATGGCTCTTACGGCTTAATGCGTCGGCTACTACATTAGCCTTTCCGGGATGATAATGCAATCTCATATCATAATCTTTGATGAGCTCCAACCATCTCCTTTGTCTGAGGTTTAACTCCTTCTGCGTGAAAATATATTTCAAACTCTTATGATCCGTGTACACCTCACAATGATTTCCAATGAGGAAATGTCTCCATGTTTTCAATGCATGCACTACGGCTGCTAACTCTAAATCATGCGTAGCATAATTCACCTCATGAGGTTTCAGTTGTCTTGAGGCATATGAAACAACTCTCCCTTCCTGCATAAGCACTGCTCCAAGTCCTCGACGTGAAGCGTCGCAATACACCTCATAGTCCTTGGTTTGATCTGGAAAAATCAACACTGGTGAGGTAACTAATCATTTCTTCAACTCCTGGAAACTAGCCTCACATTCCTCCATCCATTTGAACTTGGTATCTTTCTTCAACAACTCCGTCATAGGCTTCGCAATCTTTGAGAAATTCTCAATAAATCTCCGGTAGTATCCTGTGAGTCCAAGAAAACTCCGAATCTCCCCCACGGTGGTTGGTGCTTCCCATTTGGTCACGGTATCAACCTTAGCGGGATCTACTGCTATTCCTTCTCCGGATATAACGTGTCCGAGAAATCCTACTTCCTTCAACCAAAACTCACATTTGCTGAACTTGGCATATAATTGATGTTCTCTAAGCTTTCCAAGTACTAAACGCAAATGCTCCTTATGCTCCTCTTCATTCTTCGAGTAAACCAGGATATCATCAATGAAGACTACGACGAACTTATCCAAGGACTCCATAAACACTTTGTTCATCATGTTCATAAAATAGGCAGGTGCGTTAGTCAGGCCAAATGACATAACGGTATACTCGTATAGCCCATACCTGGTGGTAAAAGCTGTCTTAGGTATATCCTGTTCTCGAATCTTAAATTGGTGGTACCCTGATTGCAGATCGATCTTGGAAAATACCTTAGCTCCTTGCAATCGATCAAACAGATCATTGATCATTGGTAGTGGGTACTTGTTCTTGATCGTAACTTCATTCAATCCTCGATAATCAACAACCATCCTTAACGATCCATCCTTCTTCTCCACTAGAAGTACTGGCAATCCCCAAGGCGAAGAACTTGGGCGAATATATCCTTTATCCAGTAACTCCTTAATCTGCTTCTTAATTTCCACCAAATCCTTTGCTGGCATCCTATATGGTCTCTTTGATATTGGCCCTGGGCCTGGCAATAGCTCAATCAAAAACTCAATATCTCTATCCGGTGGCATGCCTGGCAACTCTTCTGGAAATACTTCAAGGAAATCCCTTACCACTGGTACTTCCTCCTGCACAACTCCTGTTAGGCAATTTACTTGTGTCCTCTTTGGCACATGTCGGGATACATACTTGATCCTTCTCCCTTCTGGGGTGGTAAGCAAAATTGACTTACTAGCACATTCAATATTCCCTTCATACTTTGATAACCAATCCATGCCTAATATCACATCCAATCCTTGGGATTCCAATACTATTAGGTCTGAGGGAAAGACATAGTTACCAATCCTTAATGGTAACCGATCACACCATAGACTAGCCATATATTTTGCTCCAGGCGAGGTTACTAACATGGGTGACCTAAGGGCTTGGGTTGATAGGTTATACTTATCCACAAATCCCCTTAAGATGTATGAATGCGATGCGCCAGTATCAAAAAGAACGAGTGCAGTAAATGACTTAACCAAAAACTTACCTATTACTGCATCAGGCTGAGCTTCAACCTCCTCCATGTTAACGTGGTTCACCTGTCCCCTGTTGAAAGGGTTCGGCTTCTTCCCAGAGCTTCCATTGCTATTTCCATTTTGTATTTCAAGGCATTCATTGGCATAATGTCCGGTCTTTGAACACTTAAAGCAAGTGACTTGGCTCAGGTCTTTCTTGGCTGGGGTTGATGGGTTGGTGCGATTCTGGCCGTTGCTTCCTCCATTACCATTACCATTCATGGTGCCATTGTGATTGTGTGAGCTACCACCTCCATGGGTATGCTGAAAATGTCCTCCCGGTCTAGGGGTAAAACATGGCTTCTGCTGAGCTCCTGAATTGTACTTTCCTTGTCCATACTTCCTCTTGCGATTCTCAATTTGCTGTTGCTTGCCTTCAATCATAAGAGCACGGTCTACCAACTCCTGATAGTTGTTGAAGGTTGCTACCATCAACTGCATGCTCAACTCATCATTCAGTCCTTCTAGAAACTTCTCCTGCTTCGCTGCATCTGTAGCGACATCATCTGGGGCATAACGGGCTAACTTACTAAAGTCCTCCATATACTGGCCAACTGTCCGTCCTCCTTGGTGCAAGTTGCGAAACTCACGCTTCTTCATGGCCATAGCTCCTGCTGAAACATGGGCAGTACGAAAGGCCTGCTGAAACTGGTCCCATGTGACAGTGTCGACAGGGAAAGTGGCTGTGAAATTCTCCCACCATGATGCTGCGGGTCCTTCAAGCTAATGTGCGGCAAACTTCACCTTCTCCGCATCTGTGCATCCTGCTGTGGTCAACTCTCTAGCTGTCTTGTGGAGCCAATCATCTGCTACTATCGGCTCAGTGCTACTGGAAAACACCAGCAGATTCAGCCTAAGAAAACGCGCTAAGTGATCAACAGGTGGTGGTGGGTTGTTGTTGTTGTTCCCCTGATTCTGATTCTGGACTAGCAACTGCATCAATGTGTTCTGCTACTGGATCAACTGGGTGAGCTCCGGTGGAAAGGCAAATCCGGGGTCACGTCTCGGAGGCATCTGAGGGTTTAGAAAAGATGAGATGTAAGAATAGAGGGGGTCTAAAGAGAAAACACTACCCATATGCACATGAGGCAAAAGCAAACAATTCACTTCATTCAATCAAACAAGGGCATACAATCGATCTAACTATCGCAAAAGTGCTCGGACTACTATATTTACATGGTGGACTACTACTACTTATGAGGTGGTCTACTAGAAATATTCTTCGGTTGCAGACTCCATGATATCTGCTCTAGCTTCATCAACATAATCATCATCGCTATCGTCTGGATCCGAATCGGTGTCGTCGATGATGATGTAGTCTTCTGGGCGAATCTCCTTGGGTTCTTCGTCTTCTTCTACCGGTGTAGGGCCTCCCATAAATATTCCGATCTTCTTGATCAAATCGTCATTCTTCTCCACTAATACTTCAATTTCCTCTTCATAATCTTCACATGTAGCCTTGAGTTCTTCCTCTAGTTCCTTGATTCTTGTCTTTGCCTTCTTCAGGTCTATCATGTCGGCGCACATCTGGTTCTCCTAACGTCGAATGTGCTGGTTTAACTCCTGGATAAAAGCTGCAACTGATCTATCCCTTCTAGTGCTAATCATCTCCCAATGCTCATCTCGGCGCCCACAAATCTGGTAGATAGTATCCTTGAGATCATTGGTAGACTTCTCCAATGCGTCCCATGGCGATGTGAGCTACCATGCTCTTTCCTAGACTCCAAGTTGGTGCATCAAAAGAAAACTCTATGGGCTCAGTGACTGGCATGAACGTTCTTCCTGGAACTTGAACTTGAATCATCCAGCGCTCTTCTTCAGGTAAAGTGGCATTGTAGGTTCTAGTGAAGCTTGGTACTCCTATGTTCAGGTATCTAGTGACTTCCTTCAAGTGTCGTCCAAAGGGTGCAACTTCATCCGGTTGCGTGAACTTGTTCCTTGCATCCGCCATCCTAAAGAGTAGAAAAGATGAGAGGTTAGAAGAGAAGAGGGTGAATAGTGTTCTAGGTCTTTAGCTTAGTGGTCGTGTCCTACAGTCAGGGTGTGCTCTGATACCATCTCTGTAGTGACCAGACCTCAAACAATCTGATCTCTGTGCTCCGATGTCATCCCTGGATCAGTAATGCTGACACCACACAATACTCGGAGGATTTATAACAGAGTAGCAATCACACACTTATTACATCGAGTGTCTCCATAGAGAACTTATTACAATAAATATGGCTTAAGTCCATCTAATAACGATAACATCGGAAGGCTTGGAAGATAAGTGAGTCCGTCAACTCCAACGGCATCATTGAGTATAGAACCACGACCTAAAAACTCCTTAATCGTCGTCTGAAAAGTCTGCAACATTAACGTTGCAGCCCGAAACGGGTCAGCACATGGAATATGCTGGCAAGGTAACACATAGAGAATAATGGAATGAAACAGCTATACTATATGCATATTTGGCTGGTGGAAAGCCCTATGGTTACTGTTTTTGCGAAAAGCCAATTTTTCCCTACTACAAAGGAATAAATTTAATTACTATCATGGTGGTTGTTAAACATTGAGAATGGTTGACAGCATTCTCAATCCCAATTAAGCATCATCATTAAACAAAACCCAACAAAATTAATTTAGAGTAACATGTTGAGATTCACATGATAATCCAGGTACTAGATACTCAAGATGTCCATAACCGGGGACACGGCTAACCATAATTAGTTTATTACACTCTGCAGAGGTTTATACACTTTTCCCCACAAGACTCGATCGCCTCCGTTTGGTTTCTCGCACTACATGGTGTTTGAGAAGACGGATGACCGAGACATAGTCTTTCAGAAGCGCTAGCACCTTACGATCGGGTAGACCGTACCACCTACATCTGCTAGTCTACCACTGTAAGAGTTTGCATGACTTAGTCAACTATGCTAGAGCCCATAATAGCTTGTAGCTGCACACGGAAGTTTCTAGTATGAATAGTCTCATGATCCCTTTGAGCCTGGGTGGCGGTCCAAAAGAAAACAGGCAAGTCCTGTAATACCCAGGTGCCTCAATCCACCCAAATGTGTGTTTAAGTTTCCACCTTAGATAAACCATTAATTAACAATCTCACATCTGTCATGGATATCACTCACCCAATCCACGTCTACTAGCATAGCATGGCATAATAAGCAAACGTAGAAGTAACTCCCAAAGGTTTGATAATAAACAGGTAATAGGTACTACCTCAACTACTTCCCATCCCACAAGTTAATTAGATCCTAATCATGCAATGTGTGAGGATTAATCTAATGCAATAAAACTGGGTAGTAGGAAAGATATGATCAAAGTGTTACTTGCCTTGATGATGATCCGGGAAACCTAGCGATTCGAAGTAACAAGCGGCGCACTCCGGGTACTCTATCGCAAACAAACAAACAAGCATACAATAAGTACTCATCTAATGCACAGGTAAAACTCAAATAAGAGATCTAACCAGAAGGTTCAACTTAAGAACTCCGGTTTGCAAAAAGAATCAAATCGAACGAAGCAACGAAAGTCAAACGGCGAAAGAAAACAACTTCGTTCTACTAATCTGGATCTAGGGCAAATTTTACAGTAGCAAAAACTTGTTTAAGTTGATTAGACGGATAGAGGGTTTCGAGACGAAACTCTAGGCGCTTGAATCGCCTGATTCCGATAAACGAGCGAAAAGTTATACTAAAAAGAAAATCGGATCAGGAATCGCGATCAGAAAAATCGCGGATTTAATCCGAGAAAAAGAAAAACGACGACGTTCGCTAGAACGAACGAACGGACGAACGCTTGCTATTTAAATAAACCGGAAAAACCGATCTATTTAAAAACAAACCGAATAAAAAAAACCAACGGAAAAACCGAACGGTTTTTTCAAAAAAAATTAAAAAAACCGACGCGGAAAACGAGGCGGCGGCGGACCTCGGGCGGCGTGCGGCGGCGGCATGGCGGTGGCGGGGTGGCGGCGGCGGCGCTGGGGCGGCTTGGGGCGGGGCTAGGGTTTGGCTGGGCCTCTACCCCGGCTTATATAGCCTAACGGGCCGGGAGTCCTAGTCGGACACGGCCCTAGGTCGGTTCGTTGTTTTTTTTTAAATATTTACGCGTAGAAGAAAAATAAAAAGAAATAATAAACGGACTCCAAAAATTTCGAAATAAATTTTCTCGGGCTTCTAAAATCAAGCCGCACAAGGTGAACATTTATTTGGGGCCTAAATGCAATTTTGAAAAACGCACATTTTTCCTAAATTCAAATAAAATAATGAAAAACTCCGAAATAAAATCTTATTTGATTTATTATTAAATCCTCAATATTTCTTTATTTTGGGAAAGTCATTTTATTCCGTCTCTCATATTTTTGTAATAGAAATAATTGATGATAAAATAAATAAAATCAAATGATCCTATTCTCAAAATTTGAGAAAACTCAAATATGAAAATAATGAATTCCCCAACTCTCTCCGTGGGTCCTTGAGTTGCGTAGAAATTCTAGAATCAAAACCAAACGCAAATAAAATATGATATGCAATGATGATCTAATGTATAACATTCCAAATTGAAAATTTGGGATGTTACAATTAACTAAAGCTAAAAATAATTATTATATATTCTAACTGATTATTTTATAGTTAGAAAATATTTTGAATATCTGGCATAACATAATGGAAAATCATTTTTCATGCATGTTGAGTGGACCTTTGAGGAGGTGGTATGTGTGGTGAGGTGAAAAGTGTGCATGAGATCAACTAATAATGAAAACCTTTTTCTCATGCATGTAGTGGTGGGCCCTTGATGAGGTGGCATGTGTGCATGTTGAGATAAATAGAATAATGAAGATCAACTTTTTATGTATATAGGATAATGCTTATAAGAATAATTTTGGGAAATATTATGCTAGGACATATCCTCAAATTAAAACTCATAATTCTTATCACTACACAAAAGACACATTAATTCCTAATGATACACGCGTGTCATAGTAGGTCATGTTTTTGTCACTCATGTACACCCGTGACGATTTTATTACAGAATCAATATAGTCATACCTATGTTTTCATAGATGTGTTCCATGCAAATAATCACTTTTTGATAGAAAAATGGTGATTCATCGAAGTGTTTCTTCAAGGGTAATCGACACGTGGCAACCACCATAACGGGTTGTCGTTAAGCTATCAGTGAAGGAAATATGCCCTAGAGGAAATAATAAAGTTGTTATTTATATTTCCTTATATCATGATAAATGTTTATTATTCATGCTAGAATTGTATTAACCGGAAACTTAGTATATGTGTGAATACATAGACAAACAGAGTGTCCCTAGTATGCCTCTACTTGACTAGCTCGTTAATCAAAGATGGTTAAGTTTCCTAGCCATCGACATGTGTTGTCATTTGATGAGCGGGATCACATCATTAGAGAATGATGTGATGGATAAGACCCATCCATTAGCTTAGCACTATGATCGTTTAGTTTATTGCTATTGCTTTCTTCATGACTTATACATGTTCCTATGACAATGAGATTATGCAACTCCCGAATACCGGAGGAACACTTAGTGTGCTCTCAAACATCACAACATAACTGGGTGATTATAAAGATGCTCTACAGGTGTCTCCGATGGTGTTTGTTGAGTTGGCATAGATCGAGATTAGGATTTGTCACTCTGATTGTCGGAGAGGTATCTCTGGGCCCACTCGGTAATGCACATCACTATAAGCCTTGCAAGAAATGTGACTAATGAGTTAGTTGCGGAATGATGCATTAAAGAACGAGTAAAGAGACTTGCCGATAATGAGATTGAACTAGGTATTGAGATACCGACGATCGAATCTCGGGCAAGTAACATACCGATGACAAAGGGAACAACCTATATTGTTATGCGATTTGATCGATAAAGATCTTGGTAGAAGATGTAGGAACCAATATGAGCATCCAGGTTCCGCTATTGGTTATTGACCGGAGATGAGTCTCGGTCATGTCTACATAGTTCTCGAACCCGTAGGATCCGCACACTTAACGTTCGATGATGATTGGTATTATGAGTTATGTAATTTGATGTACCGAAGGTTGTTCGGAGTCCCGGATGAGATCACGGACATGACGAGGAGTCTCGAAATGGTCGAGACATAAAGATCTATATATTGGAAGGCTATATTCGGATCGGAAAGGTTCCGAGTGATTCGGGTATTTTTTGGAGTACCGGGGAGTTACGGGAATTCACTGGGAGAAGTAATGGGCCTTACTGGGCTTTAGTGGAGAGAGGGGAGAAGGGCCAAGAGGTGGCGTGCACCTCCCCCCCGCCCAAACCGAATTGGACAAGGGTGGGGGCGCGGCCCCCCTTTCCTTCTCGCCCTCCACCTCTTTCCTTCTCTCATACTCCGAATAGGAAAGAGGAGGGGAATCCTAGTTGGAATGGGGAGTCCTAGTAGGATTCCCCACACCTGGCGCGCCCCCTTAGGGCTATCCACCTCTTCCCTCCCCTCCTTTATATATGTGGCCAGGTGATGCGTCTCCGTCGTATCTGTAATTTTTGATTGTTCCATGCCAATATTCTACAAGTTTTATATACTTTTGGCAACTTTTTATACTATTTTTGGGACTAACATATTGGTCCAGTGCCCAGTGCCAGTTCCTATTTGTTGCATGTTTTTTGTTTCGCAGAAAATCCATATCAAATGGAGTCCAAACGGGATAAAATCTGACGAAGATTTTTTTGGAATATATGTGATTTTTGGGAAGAAGAATCAACGCGAGACGATGCCCGAGGGGGGCACGAGGCAGGGGCGCGCCCCAGGGGGTCAGGACTGCCCTGGGCCCTCGTGGCCACCCTGTAAAAGGCCAATCAGAGTTACGGATCTCCGGGAATATAAGAAACGGTAAAAGACCAGAATCTGGAACGCAGAAACAGAGAGAGACAGATAGACAGATCCAATCTTGGAGGGGCTCTCGCCCCTCCGCCGCCATGGAATCCATGGACCAGGGGGTAAACCCTTCTCCCATCTAGGGAGAAGGTCAAGGAAGAAGAAGAAGGGGGGCTCTCTCCCCCTCTCTCCTGGTGGCCCCGGAACGCCCCCGGGGCCATCATCGTCACAACAATCTACACCAACACCTCCGTCATGTTCACCAACGTCTTCATCACCTTCCCTCATCTATCTATAGCGGTCCCCTCTCCCGCAACCCGCTGTACCCTCTACTTGAACATGGTGCTTTATGCTTCATATTATTATCCAATGATGTGTTGCCATCCTATGACATCTGAGTAGATTTTCGTTGTCCTATCGGTAATTGGTTAATTGCTATGATTGGTTTAATTTGCTTGTGGTTATGTTGCTCTCCTTTGGTGCCCATCATATGAGCGCGTGCGTGGATCACACCATAGGGTAAGTTGTATGTTGATAGGACTATGTATTGGAGGGCAAGAGTGACAGAAGCTTCAACCTGGCATATAAATTGATGCATATGGGATTGAAGGGGGGCCAATATATCTTAATGCTATGGTTGGGGTTTACCTTAATGAACATTAGTAGTTGCGGATGCTTGCTAATAGGTTCAATCATAAGTGCATAGAATTCCAAGTCAAGGATGACATGCTAGCAGTGGCCTCTCCCACATAAAACTTGCTATCGGTCTAGTAAAGTAGTTGATTTCTTAGGGACAATTTCGCAACTCATATCACCACTTTTCCACACTCGCTATACTAACTTTATTGCTTCTTTACCTAAACTGCCTCTAGTTTTTATTTATGTGCTCTTTATATTCTTGCAAACCTATCCCGTTACACCTACAAAGTACTTCTAGTTCCATACTTGTTCTAGGTAAAGCGAACGTTAAGCGTGCGTAGAGTTGTATCGGTGGTCGATAGAACTTGAGGGAATATTTGTTCTACCTTTAGCTCCTCGTTGGATTCGACACTATTACTTATCGAAAGAGGCTACAATTGATCCCCTATACTTGTGGGTTATCAAGACCTTTTTCTGGCGCAGTTGCCGGGGAGTTATAGTGTGGGGTGAATATTCTCATGTGTGCTTGTTTGCTTTATCACTATGTAGTTTTTATTTTGTGCTCTTGTTTTCTATCTTTAGTTATGGGTAGGAAACACAAAATACCAAAAAAATAGTTGTACCTACTACACCAATGGTTGAAGTGTTGGGTTTCGTAGTAATTTCAAAAAAATTCCTACGCACACGCAAGATCATGTGATGCATAGCAACGAGAGGGGAGAGTGTTGTCTACGTACCCAACGAAGACCGACTGCGGAAGCGCTGACACGACGTAGAGGAAGTAGTCATACGTCTTCACGATCCAACCGATCAAGCACCGAAACTACGGCACCTCCGAGTTCGAGCACACGTTCAGCTCGATGACGATCCCCGAACTCCGATCCAGCAAAGTGTCGGGGAAGAGTTCCGTCATCACGACGGCGTGGTGATGATCTTGATGTACTACAGCAGTAGGGCTTCGCCTAAACTCCGCTACAGTATTATCGAGGAATATGGTGGCTGGGGGCACCGCACACGGCTAAGGAATAGATCACGTGGATCAACTTGTGTGTCCTTTGGGGTGCCCTGCCTCTGTATATAAAGGACTAGAGGGGGGGGAGGCTGGCCGGCCATAGGAGGCGCGCCAGGAGAGTCCTACTCCCTCTGGGAGTAGGATTCCCCCCCAATCCTAGTTGGAATAGGATTCGCGGAGGGGGAAAAGAGAGAGAGGGGGCCGGCCACCTCTCCTAGTCCTAATAGGACTAGGGGAAGGGGGAGGTGCACAGCCCATGTAGGGCTGCCTCTTCTCTTTTCCACTAAGGCCCATCATGGCCCATTTAGCTCCCGGGGGGTTCCGGTAACCTTCCCGGTACTCCGGTAAAATCCCGATTTCACACGGAACACTTCCGATATCCAAACATAGGCTTCCAATATATCAATCTTTACGTCTCGACCATTTCGAGACTCCTCGTCATGTCCGTGATCACATCCGGGACTCTGAACAACCTTCGGTACATCAAAATGCATAAACTCATAATATAACTGTCATCGTAACCTTAAGCGTGCGGACCCTACGGGTTCGAGAACAATGTAGACATGACCGAGACACATCTCCGGTCAATAACCGATAGCGGGACCTGGATGCCCATATTGGCTCCTACATATTCTACGAAGATCTTTATCGGTCAGACCGCATAACAACATACGTTGTTCCCTTTGTCATCGGTATGTTACTTGCCCGAGATTCGATCGTCGGTATCCAATACCTAGTGCAATCTCGTTACCGGCAAGTCTCTTTACTCGTTCCGTAATACATCATCTCACAACTAACATATTAGTTGCAATGCTTGCAAGGCTTATGTGATGTGCATTACCGAGAGGGCCCAGAGATACCTCTCTGACAATCGGAGTGACAAAACCTAATCTCGAAATACGCCAACCCAACATGTACCATTGGAGACACCTGTAGTACTCCTTTATAATCACCCAGTTACGTTGTGACGTTTGGTAGTACCCAAAGTGTTCCTCCGGTAAATGGGAGTTGCATAATCTCATAGTTATAGGAACATGTATAAGTCATGAAGAAAGCAATAGCAACATACTAAGCGATCGGGTGCTAAGCTAATGGAATGGGTCATGTCAATCAGATCATTCAACTAATGATGTGACCTCGTTAATCAAATAACAACTCATTGTTCATGGTTAGGAAACATAACCATCTTTGATTAACGAGCTAGTCAAGTAGAGGCATACTAGTGACACTTTGTTTGTCTATGTATTCACACATGTATTATGTTTCCGGTTAATACAATTATAGCATGAATAATAAACATTTATCATGATTATAAAGAAATAAACAATAACTTTATTATTGCCTCTAGGGCATATTTCCTTCAGTCTCCCACTTGCACTAGAGTCAATAATCTAGATTACACCGTAATGATTCTAACACCCATGGAGCCTTGGTGCTGATCATGTTTTGCTCGTGGAAGAGGCTTAGTCAACGGGTCTGTAACATTCAGATCCGTATGTATCTTGCAAATCTCTATGTCTCCCACCTGGACTAGATCCCGGATGGAATTGAAGCGTCTCTTGATGTGCTTGGTTCTCTTGTGAAATCTGGATTCCTTTGCCAAGGCAATTGCACCAGTATTGTCACAAAAGATTTTCATTGGTCCCGATGCACTAGGTATGACACCTAGATCGGATATGAACTCCTTCATCCAGACTCCTTCGTTCGCTGCTTCCGAAGCAGCTATGTACTCCGTTTCACATGTAGATTCCGCTACGACGCTTTGTTTAGAACTGCACCAACTGACAGCTCCACCGTTTAATGTAAACACGTATCCGGTTTGCGATTTAGAATCGTCCGGATCAGTGTCAAAGCTTGCATCAACGTAACCTTTTACGGTGAGCTCTTTGTCACCTCCATATACGAGAAACATATCCCTAGTCCTTTTCAGGTATTTCAGGATGTTCTTGACCGCTGTCCAGTGATCCACTCCTGGATTACTTTGGTACCTCCCTGCTAAACTTACAGCAAGGCACACATCGGGTCTGGTACACAGCATTGCATACATGATAGATCCTATGGCTGATGCATAGGGAACATCTTTCATATTCTCTCTATCTTCTGCAGTGGTCGGGCATTGAGTCTTACTCAACTTCACACCTTGTAACACAGGCAAGAACCCTTTCTTTGCTTGATCCATTTTGAACTTTTTCAAAACTTTGTCAAGGTATGTGCTTTGTGAAAGTCCAATTAAGCGTCTTGATCTATCTCTATAGATCTTAATGCCTAATATGTAAGCAGCTTCACCGAGGTCTTTCATTGAAAAACTCTTATTCAAGTATCCCTTTATGCTATCCAGAAATTCTATATCATTTCCAATTAGTAATATGTCATCCACATATAATATTAGAAATGCTACAGAGCTCCCACTCACTTTCTTGTAAATACAGGCTTCTCCGAAAGTCTGTATAAAACCAAATGCTTTGATCACACTATCAAAGCGTTTATTCCAACTCCGAGAGGCTTGCACCAGTCCATAAATGGATTGCTGGAGCTTGCACACTTTGTTAGCTCCCTTTGGATCGACAAAACCTTCTGGTTGCATCATATACAACTCTTCTTCCAGAAATCCATTCAGGAATGCAGTTTTGACATCCATCTGCCAAATTTCATAATCATAAAATGCAGCAATCGCTAACATGATTCAGACGGACTTAAGCATCGCTACGGGTGAGAAGGTCTCATCGTAGTCAATCCCTTGAACTTGCCGAAAACCTTTCGTGACAAGTCGAGCTTTGTATACAGTAATATTACCATCAGCGTTAGTCTTCTTCTTGAAGATCCATTTATTCTCAATTGCTTGCCGATCATCGGGCAAGTCAACCAAAGTCCATACTTTGTTCTCATACATGGATCCCATCTCAGATTTCATGGCTTCAAGCCACTTTGCGGAATCTGGGCTCACCATCGCTTCTTCATAGTTCGTAGGTTCATCATGATCTAGTAGCATGACTTCCAGAACAGGATTACCGTACCACTCTGGTGCGGATCTTACTCTGGTTGATCTACGAGGTTTAGTAGTATCTTGATCTGAAGTTTCATGATCATTATCATTAGCTTCCTCACTAACTGGTGTAGGTGTCACTGAAACGGTTTTCTATGATGTACTACTTTCCAGTAAGGGATCAGGTACAGTTACCTCGTCAAGTTCTACTTTCCTCCCACTCACTTCTTTCGAGAAAAACTCCTTCTCTAGAAAGGATCCATTCTTAGCAACGAATGTCTTGCCTTCGGATCTGTGATAGAAGGTGTACCCAACAGTCTCCTATGGAGACACATTTCTCCGATTTGGGTTCGAGCTTATCAGGTTGAAGCTTTTTCACATAAGCATCGCAGCCCCAAACTTTAAGAAATGACAACTTTGGTTTCTTGCCAAACCACAGTTCATAAGGCGTCGTCTCAACGGATTTTGATGGTGCCCTATTTAACGTGAATGCGGCCGTCTCTAAACATAACCCCAAAATGATAGCGGTAAATCTGTAAGAGACATCATAGATCGCACCATATCAAGTAAAGTACGATTACGCCGTTCGGACACACCATTACGCTGTGGTGTTCCGGGTGGCGTGAGTTGCGAAACTATTCCACAGTTTTTCAAATGTACACCAAACTCGTAACTCAAATATTCTCCTCCACGATCAGATCATAGAAACTTTATTTTCTTGTTATGATGATTTTCAACTTCACTCTGAAATTCTTTGAACTTTTCAAATGTTTCAGATTTATGTTTCATTAAGTAGATATACCCATATCTGCTTAAATCATCTATGAAGGTGAGAAAATAACGATATCCGCCACGAGCCTCAATATTCATCGGACCACATACATCGGTATGTATGATTTCCAACAAATCTGTTGCTCTCTCCATAGTACCGGAGAACGGTGTTTTAGTCATCTTGCCCATGAGGCACGGTTCGCAAGTACCAAGTGATTCATAATCAAGTGGTTCCAAAAGTCCATCAGTATGGAGTTTCTTCATGTGCTTTACACCGATATGACCTAAACGATAGTGCCACAAATAAGTTGCACTTTCATTATCAACTCTGCATCTTTTGGCTTCAACATTATGAATATGTGTATTACTACTATCGAGATTCAATAAGAATAGACCACTCTTCAAGGGTGCATGACCATAAAAGATATTACTCGTATAAATAGAACAACCATTATTCTCTGATTTAAATGAATAACCGTCTCGCATTAAACAAGATCCAGATATAATGTTCATGCTCAACGCTGGCACCAAATAACAATTATTTAGGTCTAATATTAATCCCAAAGGTAGATGTAGAGGTAGCGTGCCGACCGCGATCACATCGACTTTGGAACCGTTTCCCACGCGCATCGTCACCTCGTCCTTTGCCAGTGCCCGCTTATTCCGCAGTCCCTGTTTCGAGTTGCAAATATTAGCAACAGAACCAGTATCAAATACCCAGGTGCTACTGCGAGCTCTAGTAAGGTACACATCAATAACATGTATATCACATATACCTTTGTTCACCTTGCCATCCTTCTTATCCGCCAAATACTTGGGGCAGTTCCGCTTCCAGTGACCAGTCTGCTTGCAGTAGAAGCACTCAGTTTCAGGCTTAGGTCCAGACTTGGGTTTCTTCTCCTGAGCAGCAACTTGCTTGCTGTTCTTCTTGAAGTTCCCCTTCTTCTTCCCTTTGCCCTTTTTCTTGAAACTAGTGGTCTTGTTAACCATCAACACTTGATGCTCCTTCTTGATTTCTACCTCCGCAACTTTCAGCATTGCGAAGAGCTCGGGAATAGTCTTGTTCATCCCTTGCATATTATAGTTCATCACGAAGCTCTTATAGCTTGGTGGCAGTGATTGGAGAATTCTGTCAATGACGCAATCATCTGGAAGATTAACTCCCAATTGAATCAAGTGATTATTATACCCAAACATTTTGAGTATGTGCTCACTGACAGAACTGTTCTCCTCCATCTTGCAGCTATAGAACTTATTGGAGACTTCATATCTCTCAATCCGGGCATTTGCTTGAAATATTAACTTCAACTCCTGAAACATCTCATATGCTCCATGACGTTCAAAACGTCGTTGAAGTCCCGATTCTAAGCCGTAAAGCATGGCACACTGAACTATCGAGTGGTCATCAGCTTTGCTCTGCCAGACGTTCATAACATCTGGTGTTGCTCCAGCAGCAGGCCTGGCACCCAGCGGTGCTTCCAGGACGTAATTCTTCTGAGCAGCAATGAGGATAATCCTCAAGTTACGGACCCAGTCCGTGTAATTGCTACCATCATATTTCAACTTTGCTTTCTCAAGGAACGCATTAAAATTCAACGGAACAACAACACGAGCCATCTATCTACAATCAACATAAACAAGCAAGATACTATCAGGTACTAAGTTCATGATAAGTTTAAGTTCAATTAATCAAATTACTTAAGAACTCCCACTTAGATAGACATCCCTCTAATCTTCTAAGTGATTACGTGATCCACATCAACTAAACCATAACCGATCATCACGTGAGATGGAGTAGTTTTCAATGGTGAACATCGTTATGTTGATCATATCTACTATATGATTCACGCTCGACCTTTCAGTCTCCGTGTTCTGAGGCCATATCTGCATATGCTAGGCTCGTCAAGTTTAACCTGAGTATTCTGCGTGTGCAAAACTGGCTTGCACCCGTTGTAGATGGACGTAGAGCTTATCACACCCGATCATCACGTGGTGTCTGGGCACGACGAACTTTGGCAACGGTGCATACTCAGGGAGAACACTTCTTGATAATTTAGTGAGACATCATCTTATAATGCTACCATCAATCAAAGCAAGATAAGATGCATAAAAAGATAAACATCACATGCAATCAATATAAGTGATATGATATGGCCATCATCATCTTGTGCTTGTGATCTCCATCTCCGAAGCACCGTCATGATCACCATCGTCACCGGCGCGACACCTTGATCTCCATCGTAGCATCGTTGTCGTCTCGCCAATCTTATGCTTCCACGACTATCACTACCGTTTAGTAATAAAGTAAAGCATTACATCGCGATTGCATTGCATACAATAAAGCGACAACCATATGGCTCCTGCCAGTTGCCGATAACTCGGTTACAAAACATGATCATCTCATACAATAAAATTCAGCATCATGCCTTGACCATATCACATCACAACATGCCCTGCAAAAACAAGTTAGACGTCCTCTACTTTGTTGTTGCAAGTTTTACGTGGCTGCTACGGGCTTAAGCAAGAACCAATCTCACCTACGCATCAAAACCACAACGATAGTTTGTCAAATAGACTCCGTTTTAACCTTCGCAAGGACCGGGCATAGCCATACTTGGTTCAACTAAAGTTGGAGAGACAGTCGCCCGCAAGCCACCTGTGTGCAAAGCACGTCGGGGGAACCGGTCTCGCGTAAGCGTACGCGTAAGGTTGGTCCGGGTCGTCTCGTCCAACAATGCCGCCGAACCAAAGTATGACATGCTGGTAGGCAGTATGACTTATATCGCCCACAACTCACTTGTGTTCTACTCGTGCATATAACATCAACATAAATAACCTAGGCTCGGATGCCACTGTTGGGTTTCGTAGTAATTTCAAAAAATTTCCTACACACACGCAAGATCATGTGATGCATAGCAACGAGAGGGGAGAGTGTTGTCTACATACCCAATGCAGACCGACTGCGGAAGCGCTGACACGACGTAGAGGAAGTAGTCGTACGTCTTCACGATCCATCCGATCAAGCACCGAAACTACGGCACCTCCGAGTTCGAGCACACGTTCAGCTCGATGACGATCCCCGGACTCCGATCCAGCAAAGTGTCGGGGAAGAGTTCCGTCATCACGACGGCGTGGTGACGATCTTGATGTACTACAGCAGCAGGGCTTCGCCTAAACTCCACTACAGTATTATCGAGGAATATGGTGGCTAGGGGCACCGCACACGGCTAAGGAATAGATCACGTGGATCAACTTGTGTGTCCTTTGGGGTGCCCTGCCTCTGTATATAAAGGACTAGAGGGGGGAGGCTGGACGGCCATAGGAGGCGCGCCAGGAGAGTCCTACTCCCTTTGGGAGTAGGATCCCCCCCAATCCTAGTTGGAATAGGATTCGCGGAGGGGGAAAAGAGAGAGAGGGGGCCGGCCACCTCTCCTAGTCCTAATAGGACTTGGGGAAGGGGGAGGCGCACAGCCCATGTAGGGCTGCCTCTTCTCTTTTCCACTAAGGCCCATCATGGCCCATTTAGCTCCTGGGGGGTTCCGGTAACCTTCCCGGTACTCCGGTAAAA
Source organism: Triticum urartu (assembly GCF_003073215.2). NCBI lineage: Eukaryota > Viridiplantae > Streptophyta > Magnoliopsida > Poales > Poaceae > Triticum > Triticum urartu. Next base: position 447,247,496 of record NC_053027.1, read on the forward strand.
TCCCGTTTTCACCCGGAACACTTCCGATATCCAAACATAGGCTTCCAATATATCAATCTTTACGTCTCAACCATTTCGAGACTTCTCGTCATGTCCGTGATCACATCCGGGACTCCGAACAACCTTCGGTACATCAAAATGCATAAACTCATAATATAACTATCATAGTAACCTTAAGCGTGCGGACCCTACGGGTTCGAGAACAATGTAGACATGACCGAGACACATCTCCGGTCAATAACCAATAGCAGGACCTGGATGCCCATATTGGCTCCTACATATTGTACGAAGATCTTTATCGGTCAGACCGCATAACAACATACGTTGTTCCCTTTGTCATCGGTATGTTACTTACCCGAGATTCGATCGTCGGTATCCAATACCTAGTTCAATCTCGTTACCGGCAAGTCTCTTTACTCGTTCCGTAATACATCATCTCACAACTAACATATTAGTTGCAATGCTTGCAAGGCTTATGTGATGTGCATTACCGAGAGGGCCCAGAGATACCTCTCCGACAATCGGAGTGACAAAACCTAATCTCGAAATACGCCAACCCAACATGTACCATTGGAGACACCTGTAGTACTCCTTTATAATCACCCAGTTACGTTGTGACGTTTGGTAGTACCCAAAGTGTTCCTCCGGTAAACGGGAGTTGCATAATCTCATAGTTATAGGAACATGTATAAGTCATGAAGAAAGCAATAGCAGCATACTAAGCGATCGGGTGCTAAGCTAATGGAATGGGTCATGTCAATCAGATCATTCAACTAATGATGTGACCTCGTTAATCAAATAACAACTCATTGTTCATGGTTAGGAAACAGAACCATCTTTGATTAACGAGCTAGTCAAGTAGAGGCATACTAGTGACACTTTGTTTGTCTATGTATTCACACATGTATTATGTTTCCGGTTAATACAATTCTAGCATGAATAATAAACATTTATCATGATTATAAAGAAATAAACAATAACTTTATTATTGCCTCTAGGGCATATTTCCTTCATGAAGAACCACTCAAAATCTATCACACTCCTGAAGCTTTTTACTTGGATCATCTTCGATCCCTATGTGCTCATGCTGAAACCCCAACTAGCTTAGTTGAGGGCAAATCATTAGATGAGCATGCTTGTTATGTGTGACACCGCTTATCTCAAAAAGGGAAACTTTTACTCGATAAAATTCATCCTTTGCAATTCTATGCTTGGAATTTATTTGAAATATATGATTTTACTTGTTGTTCTGAAGACCCTAAGAAACACCTTCCCTACCAATGTGAGTTTAGTGATAATGGAACCGTATCTTCGTATACTAAGGGTGTTTATAATTACTATGATGTTCAACAAATTGAAGAATTTTTTGCTTTTAAGGGTGCTTATGAAATTGCTTCTTTGATTGGAAAGTATGATGCTACTCTCTACAAATCTGAAAATTTGGCCATACTTAAATATTGCTATGATAATTATGCTTCTAAGCCTTATATTAAACCATATATTAAGGACTCCTCCGCTGTCCAAGAAGAGACTAATATTTTGCAGGAGTCTATGGAAGAAGAAATTAATGACATTGTGAGCTCATTGGATGAAAAAGATGACGAGGAGAGCGAAGAACAAAAGGAGGAAGAGAGGATTGATCACCCATTCCCACCATCTAATGAGAGTAACTCTTTATCCCATACATTGTTTAATTTCCCTTTGAATTTACCGAAGGACGAATGCTATGATGATTGTTATGATCTCGTTGATTATTTTGAAATATCCCTTTTTGATGATGCTTGCTATGCTTGTGGCCAAGATGCCAATATGAATTATGCTTATGGAGATGAACTTCCTATAGTTCCTTATGTTAAACATGAAATTGTTGCTATTGCACCCACGCATGATAGTCCTATTATCCTTTTGAATTCTCCCGACCACACTATATCGGAGAAGTTTGCCCTTATTAAGGATCATATTGATGGGTTGCGTTTTACTACTACACATGATGATTTTGATAGATATAATATGCATGTGCTTGCTGCTCCTACTTGCAATTATTATGAGAGAGGAACTACATCTCCGCCTGTCCATGTTTCCAATATGATAAAATTGCAAGAAACTGTTTATACTATGCATTGCCCTTTACTATGTGTGCATGGATTGTTCTTTTATGACATGCCGATGCATATGAAGAGAGTTAGGCTTCGTTGTTGCATGATATATGTTACTTTGTGCTCACTACTAGATCACAAATCATTGTCAATTAAAATTGGCTTTGATATACCTTGGGATCCGGGTGGATCCATTACTTGAGCACTATATGCCTAGCTTAATGGCTTTAAAGAAAGCGCTGCCAGAGAGACAGCCCGGAAGTTTTAGAGAGTCATTTATTTCTGTTGTGTGCTTTTATAAAGTACAAATCCATTGTATTATAAAAATAACGTGCCAAGATTTGCCTTTAGGATATTTACATTAATTGCTTGTTGGTTTGTGCGGTGCAAAACAGAAACTTTGGCTGTATTGCGCGATTTTAATTTTTTTACTGGAATGTCAAACGGTTTTCAAACCTTTTGCACTATCTTTATATACAAATTCTTTATTTTTACTATTTTTTTCAGAATTTTTGCAGTAACGGAAGTATGGTGAATGTTCAGATTAATATAGACTGTCCTGTTTAAGACATATTCTGTTTTTGATGCATAGTTTGCTTGTTTTGATGAAACTATCGATTTCTATCAGCGGATTAAGGCATGGAAAAGTTATATTATAGTAGCTACAATGCAAAAAAAATGAATTGGTTTGCGACAGTACTTAGAGTAGTGATTATCTTTACGAATCGACCATTTCAAGACTCCTCGTCATGTTCTCGATCTCATCCGGGACTCCGAACAAACTTTGGTCATCAAATCACATAACTCATAATACAAACCGTCACAGAACGTTAAGCTTGCGGACCCTACGGGTTCGAGAACTATGTAGACATGACCGAGACATGTCTCCGGTCAATAACCAATAGCGGAAACTTGATGCTCATATTGGCTCCCACATAATCTATGAAGATCTTTATCGGTAAAACCGCATAACAACATACGTTGTTCCCTTTGTCATCGGTATGTTACTTGTCCATCGGTATGTTACTTGTCCGAGATTTGATCGTCGGTATCTCAATAGCTAGTTCAATCTCATTACCGGCAAGTCTCTTTACTCGTTCCGTAATGCATCATCCTGCAACTAACTCATTAGTCACATTGCTTGCAAGGCTTATAGTGATGTGCATTACCGAGATGGCCCAGAGATACCTCTCCGATACTCAGAGTGACAAATCCTAATCTCGATCTATGCCAACCCAACAAACACCATCAGAGACACCTGTAGAGCACCTTTATAATCACCTAGTTACGGTGTGACGTTTGGTAGCACACAAAGTGTTCCTCCGGTATTCGGGAGTTGCATAATCTCATAGTCATAGGAACATGTATAAGTCATGAAGAAAGCAATAGCAATATACTAAACAATCAAGTGCTAAGCTAACGGAATGGGTCAAGTCAATCACATCATTCTGTAATGATGTGATCCCGTTAATCAAATGACAACTCATGTCTATGTCTAGGAAACTTAACCATCTTTGATTCAAGGAGCTAGTCAAATAGAGGCATAGTAGTGACACTCTGTTTGTCTATGTATTCACACATGTACTAAGTTTCCGATTAATACAATTCTAGCATGAATAATAAACATTTATCATGATATAAGGAAATATAAATAACAACTTTATTATTTCCTCTAGGGCATATTTCCTTCAGTCTCCCACTCGCACTAGAGTCAATAATCTAGTTCACATCATCATGCATGTGACTTAACACCAATAGTTCACATCTTTATGTGATTAGTTCACATCTCCATGTGGCTAACACCCAAAGGGTTTACTAGAGTCAATAATCTAGTTCGCATCGCTATGTGATTAACACCCAAAGAGTGATCATGTTTTTCTTGTGAGAGAAATTTAGTCAACGGGTCTGCCACATTCAGAGACGTATGTATATTGCAAATTTTCTATGTTTACAATGCTTTGCACGGAGCTACTTTAGCTAATTGCTCCCACTTTGAATATGTATCTAGATCGAGACTTAGAGTCATCCAGATCGGTGTCAAAGCTTGTATCGACGCAACCTTTTACGATGAACTCTTTGTCACTTCTATAACTGAGAAACATTTCCTTATTCCACTAAGGATATTTTTGACCGTTGTCCAGTGATCCATTCCTGGACCACTATTGTACCCTCTTGCCAAACTTATGGTGAGGTGCACAATAGATCTAGTACACAACCTAGCATACTTTATAGAACCTATGACTGAGGCATAGGGAATGACTTTTCACTCTCTTTCTATTTTCTATCGTGGACGGTTTTGAGTCTTTACCCAACTTCACACCTTGCGACACAAGCAAGAACTCCTTCTTTGACTTCTCTATTTTGAACTACTTCAAAATCTTGTCAAGGTATGTACTCATTGAAAATATATCAAGCATCTTGATCTACCTCTATAGATCTTGATGCTCAATTGTAAGTAGCTTCACCGAGGTCTTTCTTTGAAAAACTCCTTTCAAACACTCCTTTATGCTTTCTAGAAAAATTCTACATTATTTCTGATCAACAATATGTCATTCACATATACTTATCAGAAATGTTGTAGTGCTCCCACTCAATTTCTTGTAAATACATGCTTCATCGCAAGTCTATACAAAACCATATGCTTTGATCACACTATCAAAGTGTATATTCCAACTCCGAGAGGCTTGCACCAGTCCATAAATGGATCGCTGGAGCTTGCACACTTTGTTAGCACCTTTTGGATCGACAAAACCTTCTGGTTGTATCATATACAACTCTTCTTTAAGATATCTATTATATGCATTTTTGACATCCATTTGCCAAATTTCATAATCATAAAATGCAGCAATTGCTAACATGATTCGGACGGACTTAAGCATCGCTATGAGTGAGAAGATCTCATCGTAGTCAACTCCTTGAACTTGTCAAAAACCTTTCGCAACAAGTCGAGCTTTGTAGATTGTAATACTACTATCAACGTTCGTCTTCCTCTTAAAGATCCATTTATTCTCAATGACTCACCGATCATCGGGAAAGTCAATCAAAGTCCATACTTTGTTCTCATGCATGGATCCCATCTCAGATTTCATGGCCTCAAGCCATTTTGCGGAATCTGGGCTCATCATCGCTTCCTCATAGTGCGTAGGTTCGTCATGGTCAAGTAACATGACTTCCAGGATAGGAATACGGTACCACTCTGGTGCTGATCTTACTCTGGTTGGCCTACGAGGATCTGTAGTAACTTGATCAGAAGTTTCATGATCATCATCGTTAGCTTCCTCACTCACTGGTGTAGTAATCACTGGAACTGATTTCAGTGACGAACTACTTTCCAACAAGGGAGCAGGTACAATTACCTCATCAAGTTCTACTTTCTTCCCACTCACTTCTTTCAAGAGAAAATCCTTCTCTAGAAAGGATCCATTCTTAGCAACGAATATCTTGCCTTCGGATCTGTGATAGAAGGTGTACCCAACAGTTACTTTTGGGTACCCTATGAAGTCGCACTTCTCCGATTTGGGTTTGAGCTTATCAGGATGAGACTTTTTCATATAAGCATTGCAACCCCAAACTTTAAGAAACGACAGCTTAGGTTTCTTGCTAAACCACAGTTCATACGGTGTCGTCTCAACGGATTAGATGATGCCCTTTTTAATGTGAATGTAGCTGTCTCTAATGCATAACCCCAAAACTATAGCGGCAAATCAGTGAGAGACATCATAGATCGCACCATATCTCATAAAATACGATTACGACGTTCAGACACACCATTACGCTATGGTGTTCTGGGTGGCGTGAGTTGCGAAACTATTCCACATTGTTTCAAATGAAGACCAAACTCGTAACTCAAATATTCTCCTCCGCGATCAGATCATAAAAATTTTATTTTCTTGTTACGATGATTATCCGCTTCACTCTGAAATTCCTAAGTTTTCAAATGTCTCAGACTTATGTTTCATTAAGTAGATATACCCATATCTGCCCAAATCATATGTGAAGGTCAGAAAATAACGATACCCGCCATGAGCCTCAACACTTATCAGATCGCATACATCAGTATGTATTATTTCCAATAAGTCAGTTGCTCGCTCCATTGTTCCGGAGAACGGAGTCTTAGTCATCTGGCCCATGAGGCATGGTTCGCAAGCATCAAGTGATTCATAATCAAGTGATTCCGAAAGCCCATCAGCATGGAGTTTCTTCATGCGCTTTACACCAATATGATCTAAATGGTAGTGCCACAAATAAGTTGCACTATCATTATTAACTTTGCATCTTTTGGCTTCAATATTATGAATATGTGCATCACTACGATCGAGATTCAATAAACCATTTATATTGAGTGTTTGACCATAGAAGGTTTTATTCATGTAAATAGAACAACAATTATTCTTTGACACAAATGAATTACCGTATTGCAATAAACATGATCCAATCATATTCATGCTCGACGCAATCACCAAATAACATTTATTTTAGGTTCAGCACTAATCCCGAAGGTAAAGGGAGTGTGCGATGGTGATCTTATCAACCTTGGAATCACTTCCAACACACATCATCACGTCGCCCTTAACTAGTCTCTGTTTATTTTGCAACTCCCGTCTTGAGTTAGTACTCTTAGCAACTGAACCAGTATCAAATACCGAGGGGTTTGCTATAAACACTAGTAAATTACACATCAATAACATGTATATCAAATATACCTTTGTTCACTATGCCATCCTTCTTATCCGCCAAGTATCTAGGCCAATTCCACTTCCAGTGACCATTTCCTTTGCAGTAGAAGCACTCATTTTCAGGCTTGGGGTCTAGCTTTGGGCTTCTTCATGGGAGTGGCAACTTGCTTGCCATTCTTCTTGAAGTTCTCTTTCTTTCCCTTGCCCTTTTACTTGAAACTAATGGTTTTGTCAACCATCAACATTTGATGCTTTTCTCGATTTCTACCTTCGTCGATTTCAGCATCATGAAGAGCTCGGGAATCGTTTTCGTCATCCCTTGCATATTATAGTTCATCACGAAGTTCGAGTAACTTGGTGATAGTGACTAGAGAACTCTGTCAATCAACTTTTTATCTGGAAGATTAACTCCCACTTGATTCAAGCAATTGTAGTACCCAGACAATCTGAGCACATGCTCACTGCTTGAGCTATTCTCCTCCATCTTGTAGGCAAAGTACTGTCAGAGGTCTCATACCCCTCGACACGGGCATAAGTATGAAATACCAATTTCATCTATTAGAACATCTTATATGTTCTGTAGCGTTCAAAACGTTTTTGAAGTCCCGGTTCTAAGCCATAAAGCATGGTGCACTAAACTATTAAGTAGTCATCATACCGACCTTTGTCAAACGTTCATAACGTGTGCATCTGCTCCTGCAATAGGTCTGTCACCTAGCGGTGCATCAAGGACATAATTCTTCTGTGCAGCAATGATGATAATCCTTAGATCACGGACCAAGTCTGCATCATTACTACTATCATCTTTCAACTTCTTTTTCTCTAGGAACATATCAAAAATAAATGGGAAGCTACATTGCAAGCTATTGATCTACAACATAGATATGCAAATACTATCAGGACTAAGTTCATGATAAATTAAAGTTCAATCAATCAAATTACTTAAGAACTCCCACTTAGATAGACATCCCTCTAATCATCTAAGTGATCACGTGATCCATATAAACTAAACCATGTCTGATCCTCACGTGATATGGAGTAGTTTTCAATGGTGAACATCAGTATGTTGATCATATCTACTATATGATTCACGCTCGACCTTTCGGTCTCCAATGTTCCGAGGCCATATCTGCATACGCTAGGCTCGTCAAGTTTAACCCGAGTATCACACTCGATCATCACGTGGTGTCTCAGCACGAAGAACTGTTGCAACGGTGCATACTCAGGGAGAACACTTATGCCTTCAAATTTTAGTAAGGGATCATCTCATAATGCTACCGTCGTACTAAGAAAAATAAGATGCATAAAATATAAACATCACATGCAATAAAAAATGTGACATCATATGGTCATCATCATCTTGTGCCTTTGATCTCCATCTCCAAAGTATCGTCATGATCTCTATTGTGACTGGCATGACACCATGATCTCCATCATCTCGATCTCTATCAACGTGTCGTCACATGGTCGTCTCGCCAACTATTGCTCTTGCAACTATCGCTATCACATAGCGATAAAGTAAAGCAATTATTTTGCGCTTGCATCTTATGAAATAAAGAGACAACCATAAGGCTCCTGCTAGTTGCTGATAACTTCAACAAAACATGATCATCTCATACAACAATTTATATCTTATCACATCTTGACCATATCACATCACAACATGCCCCGCAAAAACAAGTTAGACATCCTCTACTTTGTTGTTGCAAGTTTTACGTGGCTGCTACAGGCTGAGCAAGAACCATTCTTACCTACGCATCAAAAACCACAACGCGGTATAGTGATTGCTTTTTAATCCGATTCAACTAAAGTTGGAGAAACTGACACCCACTAGCCACCTGTGTGCGAAGCACGTCGGTAGAATCAATCTCACGTAAGCGTACACGTATTGTCGGTCTGAGCCGCTTCATCCAACAATACCGCTGAATCAAGAATCAAATAGTGACGGCAAGCAGTATGTATATACCCACGCACACAACTCCTTTGTGTTCTACTCGTGCATATAACATCTACGCATAAACCTGGCTCGGATGCCACTGTTGGGGAATGCAGTAATTTCAAGAAAATTCCTACGCACACACAAGATCTATCATGGTGATGCATAGCAATGAGAGGGGAAGAGTGTTGTCCACGTACCCTCGTAGACCATAAGCGGAAGCGTTATGACAACGCGGTTGATGTAGTCATACATCTTCACGTTCCGACCGATCCTAGTACTGAAAGTACGACACCTCCACGATCTGCACACGTTCGGCTCGGTGACATCCCACGAACTCTCGATCCAGCTGAGTGTCGAGGGAGAGCTTCGTCAGCATGACGACGTGATGATGGTGATGATGAAGTTACTGGCGCAGGGCTTCGCCCAAGCACTATGACGATATGATCGAGGTGGATTATGGTGGAGGGGGGCACCGCACACGGCTAAGAGATCAACGATCAACTTGTGTGTCTATGGGGTGCCTGTCGGTGTCAAAACCGGCAGATCTCGGGTAGGGGGTCCCGAACTGTGCTTCTAAGGTTGATGGTAACAGGAGACCGGGGACACAAAGTTTTACCTAGGTTTGGGCCCTCTTGATGGAGGTAATACCCTACGTCCTGCTTGATTGATATTGATGAATATGAATATTACAATAGTTGATCTACCACGAGATCGTAATGGCTAAACCCTAGAAGTCTAGCCTGTATGACTAAGGTATTGAGTATATCCTTTTCGGACTACATCCTCCAGTTTATATAGACACCGGGGGGATCTAGGGTTACATTGAGTCGGTTACATAAGAGGGAATCTTCATAGTTGTTCGCCAAGCTTTCCTTCCACGTCGAGGAGAGTCTCATCCGGACACGGGTACAGTCTTCGGTCTTCATATCTTCACAGCCCATCAGTCCAGCCCATAGATAACAGGTCGGGTGTCCGAGGACCCCTTAGTCCAGGACTCCCTCAGTAGCCCCCGAACTAGTCTTCAATAGCAGGGTGTTCAGCACACAGTTTGTCTTCGACATTGCAAGGCAGGTTCCTCCTTTAATGATTTCCAAGTAGTGTATTCGGCCATATATTCAATGTCTCCCCTCGGCTTCTGTGCGCTTAATGTCCTCGTTTTCCACGTGTCGAATGCGGATAGTCAGGGTATTTTTTGCAAATAACACCTCAATCCTGCAAGGAAGAGCATCTATTTAAAGAGATTGGATCTCAGATCCTTTCGGCACCAAGCGGAGAAAATCCTCAGAGACCACCAGGCAAGACCATTCCAACATGGCCAACAATCCCAGCTCCTCTTCCCGTTCCAACCTAGAGAGAGGCGAGTGGGAGAGGTGCTCTGTGTCCCATAGTCGACTTGCAAAGCTGCAAACGCAGGGATTTCTCCCTCCAGCAGATCTGGTCCCTGTTCAAGCAAGGTTGGCCTCATTCAATGGGAAGACCCAGGCAGAGGATCTTCCCAATCCGTCTGCAGGAGAACGGGTGTGCTTCGTCCCCTATCTGCTGAGAGGAGTGGGGTTTCCAATTCACCCATTCCTCCGAGGGCTGCCGGAGTACTATGGCCTCCAGCTGCACAATTTTACCCCCGTCTCCATCCTCCACATTGCGGGTTATGTTGCCCTATGCGAACTATTCCTGGGTTGTGAGGCCCATTTTGATTTATGGAGAAGTCTGTTCTGCCTCGTCCCTCGCAATCAAGGTGGATCAATTTTTGAAGTGGGAGGATCCGAAGTGTGGCGCATCGCCGGGACCGGATACCTGTCCGACACGCCGAAGAAAGCTCCCGAAGAGTGGCCTTCCGAATGGTTCTATATTGACGACGTCGCTCTCCCCGACCTCGTCCGCATAGGCCTCCCCAAGTTTTCAAATGCTCCACTGAAGAAGCGCCATAGCTCGCGTCCTCGGAGCCTCGAGGAAGAGGATAGCGTGGAGATCAACTTGCTACTGGGGAAGATTAAAACTCTTGCCCAGTCCGGATTGTCAATAGTCGAGGTGATGACGATTTCTATAAAGCGAGGGGTGCAGCCATTCCAATACCGAGGACTGCCCATGTGGCATTATAACGGAGAAGACGACGCCTCACGTTATGGCCGAAAGGGCCCGAATACCCCCGCTGCTGTAGCCAAGATTCTGGCCGAGCTGTATAAAGGGGAGAAGGAGGAGTTCAGCCGTCTCCAACATTGAGGCAGACTTTCCATGTACAATCCTCCAAGCTGGGTAAGGTTCGGCCTCGCTTATTTCATCTTGTCCCTGGATCATTCGTTGACAGGCAGCATCTTATCTGTTCCTAAAAGGAATGGCGAAAGGCTGTCGAGGGGATCTATGACCCTGCCCCTCAGCCGGAGAATCGGATATGAAGAAGATCCGGACATATTCGTGGAGCTTGAGGAGGGGACATTCTATCAGATGAGCTATGATGGTAAAACTCAACCATAGCATTAAGATATATTGGTCCCCCTTCAATCCCGTATGCATCAATTTCTATGCTAGGTTGAATCTTCTGACACTCTTGCCCTCCAATACATAGTCCTATGAACATACAACTAACCCTAGGGTGTGATCCACGCGCGCAATCATATTGTGGGCACCAAAGGACATCAACATAACCACAAGCAAATTAAATCAATCATAGGAATTCATCAACCACCGATAGGACAATGAAAATCTACTCAGACATCATAGGATGGCAACACATCATTGGATAATAATATGAAGCATAAAGCACCATGTTCAAGTAGAGGGTACATCGGGTTGTGGGAGAGTGGATCGCTGTATATAGAGGGGGAAGGTGATGGAGATGTTGGTGAAGATGGCGGAGGTGTTGGTGTAGATCGCGGTGATGATGATGGCCCCCGGTGGCACTCCGGTGCCACCGGAAGCGAGGGGAGAGAGCCCCCTTCTTCTTCTTCCTTGACCTACTCCCGAGATGGGAGAAGGGTTTCCCCTCTGGTCCATGGCATCCATGGCACGGGAGGGGTGAGAGCCCCTCCGAGATTGGATCTGTCTCTCTGTCTCTCTCTGTTTCTGCGTTCCCAGATTCTTCCCTTTCACCTTTCTTATATTCCCGGAGATCCGTAACTCCGATTGGGCTGAAATTTTAACACGATCTCTATACGGATATTAGCTTTCTTGCAGCGAAAGAAGGGCATCAACCGCCTTACGGGTCACCCACGAGGGTCAGGGGCGCGCCCAGGGGGGCAGGCGCGCCCCCTGCCTCGTGGCCACCTCGGGCACCATCTTGAGTGGATTTTTCTTCCCAAAAATCATATATATTCCAAAAAAATCTCCGTCAGTTTTTATCCCGTTTGGACTCCGTTTGATATGGATATTCTGTGAAAAAAACATGCAACAAACAGGAACTGGCACTGGGCACTGGATCAATATGTTAGTCCCAAAAACAGTATAAAAAGTTGCCAAAAGTATATGAAAGTTGTAGAATATTGGCATGGAACAATCAAAAATTATAGATACGACAGAGATATATCAGCATCCCCAAGCTTAATTCCCGCTCGTCCTCGAGTAGGTAAATGATAAAAAAAGATAATTTTTGGTGTGTAATGCTACCTAGCATAATCTTGATCATGTAGTCTAATCATGGCATGAATATTAAGATACAAGTGGTTCATAGCAATAGTCTATCATTTGACATAAGAACAATAATACTTCAAGCCTACTAATAAAGCAATCATGTCTTTTCAAAATAACATGGCCAAAGAAAGTTATCCCTACAAAATCATATAGTCTGGCTATGCTCAATCTTCACCACACACAATATTCACATCATGCACAACTCCGATGACAAGCCAAGCAATTGTTTCATACTTTTGACGTTCTCAAACCTTTTCAACTTTCACGCAATACATGAGCGTGAGCCATGGACATATCACTATAGGTGGAATAGAATATGATGGTGGAGAAGACAAAAAGGAGAAGATAGTCTCATATCAACTAGGCGTATCAAGGGGCTATGGAGATGCCCATCAACAGATATCAATGTGAGTGAGTAGGGATTGCCATGCAACGGATGCACTAGATCTATAAGTGTATGAAAGCTCCAACTGAAACTAAGTGGGTGTGCATCCAACTTGCTTGCTCATGAAGACCTCGGGCATTTGAGGAAGCCCATCAAATATACAAGCCAAGTTATATAATGAAAATTCCCACTAGTATATGAAAGTGATAACTCAAGAGACTCTCTATATGAAGAACATGGTGCTACTTTGAAGCACAAGTGTGGAAAAAGGATAGTACCACTGCCCCTTCTCTCTTTTTCTCTCATTTTTTTGTTTTTATTTTTTTATTTTTTGGTGGGCTTCTTTGGCCTCTTTTTTATTATTATTTGGGCTTCTTTGGCCTCTTTTATTTTTTTAAAGTCCGGAGTCTCATCCCGACTTATGGGGGAATCATAGTCTCCATCATCCTTTCCTCACTGGGGCAATGCTCTAATAATGATGATCATCACACTTTTATTTACTTACAACTCAATATTAATTACAACTCAATGTCTAGAACAAAGTATAACTCTATATGGATGCCTCCGGCGGTGTACCGGGATGTGCAATGATCTAGCGTAGCAATGACATCAAAAAACAGACAAGCCATGCAAACATCATGGTAGCTATCTTACAATCATGCAAAGTAATATGACAATGAATGCTCAAGTCATGTATATGACGATGATGGAAGTTGCATGGCAATATATCTCGGAATGGCTATGGAAATGCCATGATAGGTAGGTATGGTGGCTGTTTTGAGGAAGGTATATGGTGGGTTTATGGTACCGGCGAAAGTTGCACGGTACTAGCAATGGTGGAAGGGTGAGAGTGCGTATAATCCATGGACTCAATATTAGTCATAAAGAACTCACATACTTATTGCAAAAATCTATTAGTCATCGAAACAAAGTACTACACGCATGCTCCTAGGGGGGGGGGTAGATTGGTAGGAAAAGACCATCGCTCATCCCCGACCGCCACTCATAAGGAAGACAATCAATAAATAAATCATGCTCTGACTTCATTACATAATGGTTCACCATACGTGCATGCTACGGGAACCACAAAACTCAACACAAGTATTTATACAATCCACAACTACCCACTAGCATGACTCTAATATCACCATCTTTATATCGCAAAACTATTGCAAGGAATCAAACATATCATATTCAGTGATCTACAAGTTTTATGTAAGATTTTTTGACTAACCATGTGAATGACCAGTTCCTGTCATCTCTCTAAATAGATATAAGTGAAGCAAGAGAGTTTAATTCTTTCTGCAAAATGTATGCCCACACTCTAACAAATCTAAGTGAAGCAAAATAGCATTCTACAAATGACGGTTGTCTATGTAAAGAGAAACAGGCAATTGAAACTTCAAATGATATAAGTGAAGCACATGAAGCATTCTATAAAGCCATACTAAAAAGATATATGTGAAGTGCGAAGAGCATTCTATAAATCAACCAAGGACTATCTCATACCAGCATGGTGCATAAAAGAAAAATGAAAACTAGATGCAAAAGACGCTCCAAGATTTGCGCATATCGCATGAACGAAACGAATCCGAAAACATACCGATATTTGTTGAAGAAAGAGGGGATGTGTCGGTGTCAAAACCGGCGGATCTCGGGTTGGGGGTCCCGAACTGTGTGTCTAGGCGGATGGTAACATGAGACAAGGGACACAATGTTTTACCCAGGTTCGGGCCCTCTTGATGGAGGTAAAACCCTACGTCCTGCTCGATTAATATTGATGATATGGGTAGTACAAGAGTAGATCTACCACGAGATCAAGGAGGCTAAACCCTAGAAGCTAGCCTATGGTATGATTGTTGTATATATTGTATATCAATCGACTAGCCTGGCCTCGGTTTATATAATGCACCGGAGGCCTAGGATAACAAGAGTCCTAGCCGAATACGCCGGTGGGGAGAAGTCCTTGTCTTGATCGCCAAGTCTTGTGGAATCTTCCTTGTATGCGGTAGCCGTCCGAACTGGCCCATGAGTATACGGCCACGGGGGTCCTCGGCCCAATCTAATAGATCGGGAGACGACGTGGTGTGTACCCCCTAGTCCAGGACACTGTCAGTAGCCCCTTGAACTGGTCTTCAAGTTAGGGACGCTCCTCGATTCTTCCGAACTGTTCTTCATCTTCGGTTGCCGGTCTTGAAAACTGGTTCAACAAATCTTCTTTATCTTCGATCTTGAGGATCGCCGAAATGCATTCGACGAGTTCACACGTCGGGTATCCGAGGAGCCCCTTTAAGTTTCTGGCCTTTATCAATGCCTTGTTTATTTTTATGCCACACCTCGGGTTTGAAGTTGTTCCCGGGAGGCAGGGTCCTCTTGCGTCCGAGCTCCAACGCCGGACTGCATTCGAGGTATCTTTTGCAGCCGAGCACCAACGCCGGACCGGTTCCTAGCTCTAGCGCCGTAATGTATCCGAGCTCCAATGCCGGACTATGTATCCGAGCTCCAACGCCGGACTGTATATCTGAGCTCCAACGCCGAAATATATCTGAGCTCCAACGCCGGACTGTGTCCATGCTCCAATGTCGGACTATATCCGAGGTGTCATATCACCTTGGTTCAAAAAAGTTGAAGGAGTTTAGCCGAGCTTAATGCTGGAAATGCCCTCTATGGAGCCAGCCACTAGCGCCCGAGCTTTATGCCGGACTGCTTCCGAGGTGGTGCACCACCCCGACTATGGGCCGATTTTTTGTCAATATTTTTTATTCGTGCAATTTATTCTCTGCCGAGATATATAGCCAGTAGCCCTCAAGGTGTGTATCGGTCTAAAACCCGAGATGCACATGAAGGATGACATAAGACCGCTGATCCCAGTAGCCGCTGAGACTCAGGTTGATTTGCAAAATCGGCCTGAGGATCAAGTCCTAGCTCGGCAGAATACTTCGGGACACAAAAGCGGCATGCTCAGTCCTCAAGACTCAGGTTGGGTGCGGCCGACCAACCTGAGGATCAAAATCTCCTCGGAAACTATATTGCACATAAAATTTTCTGCATTGGACAAGCAATGCAGTAGCCCCCGAGACACTGGTTGGGTGGCAACACCAGATCAGGGGATCGATGTGCCCCTTTAATATTTGTAAATAATAAGCCTGAAGCCCAGTATCCCCCGAGCCTTAATGCGGGCACAGGTGGCCGAATTAAGGATCAATATCCATAGTAAAATCACAAATTATGTGTAATGACTCTATGTATCCAACTACTTTACGTCATTAATGCTCGGATCCGCATTGTACAAAACTTTGTTGACCGACCATCGGCTTCCACCTCCTTGGCCAGTAGCCGAGGAGTGTTTGTCCTACTTTATAAAGCCTTTATGAGGGCAAAGATTTATGACAAACAAGGCAATCTGGCCACACGGTTTTATAAACAAAGGTACGCAGAGAGATATGTTATATTACTGTTTAACAGAAGAAATGTATTCCAAAGAAAATAGTCCCGCTATTGGTTCCTTTCTTTGGGTTGTCATGCTAAGCATGATCATGAAACATCAGCTCAAATGTAAGAGCAAAATATCGAGGATTTAGTTTGGGAGGCCAGTTAATAGCCCCCGGTAGTGTTCGGCGACAATCGAGGTCAAGCCGTAAATACTTCGGCCAATGTTATGAATGGCCCGTCATAGTCATCGGATCGCTGACCAGTTTACGCTTATTGTGACAGTCAGTTTTCTACTTTCTCCACTAAGGTGCTTAACCATGTGAGCTGGAAGCACAATCGCAGTGGTTCTCCCTTTGCACGCCTAGCCAAACAAAACGGAACGTAGGAAGCAAGTGCAGGAACTGGGCAACCCAACTGTTGACCGAAGACACAATTCGAAACCGATGCATATATAGCAATATCTGAGAATGTTTTTGCCGAATCCCTAAAGGTGTCCGGCGTTGCACTGCGAGACTAATGCTGGAAAAGCACAAATAGTTTAAAAGTGCCAAAAAGCTTGGAAAACCAAGAAACGTCAGTAAAAACATGACGTCCGAACAAGATCAAGTGTTCGGTGCCAATCCGAAAATTGGTCTTAGAAAAAACAAGTGCTTTTGTCGTCCTTTAACATGACACATCCTATCTCAAGACTTCGAGCGGGTCAGCCTACGGCTTCAACCTCCTATCCCGAGGGCGGAGTACTTCTTATTAGGCCAGTTTAGCAAACTAAACTCTAGCGGCTTTGAGAGAGAAATTAGGCTCCCCGGCTAGTGACCGCACACTCGCATCGAAAAAAGGAGTGATAAATAATAATAAAACTTTGCAACGACTAAGAAGAAGAACACTTATTATAAAATGGCTCAAATAAACTTAAGAGCCCCCAAGTGACTTGGGTAGAAGAATGATTGCATGTACCGAAGTACTTATATCATATCTATGTTCAACCGAACTTCAAAAGCGTCTTAACCGACCATCAACTTCTCCCTCTTCGGTCAAGGACCGAAAAGTGTTATGTACTCCATCGGTCGAGAATATCGACGGTGTTTCCAATAACTAGGCAATCAGGCCATAAGGCTGTAACAGACAAAGCGCGCTCAGGGAACTTATGCTATATTACCGTGAAGTGTAAGAAGCATCTTCGAAGAAAATAGTACCCCCACCGATACCTTTCTTCAGTGCTCATTGTTATTATGAGACTTGTGCAATAGATTTTTTGTACTCATGAGTTCCGTTGTGTGCCGACCATCATTGAATAACTATAAGAGCGCTAGCTTTCGGCTTCACCCAGTCTGAGGTCCGGCTCGGGTGACCCGATCGTGACAATCGCAGAGGTGCTCCCTTTACTCCCTAGCCGAACAATCGGGAACATAGGGGTAAACACAGGAGCGAGGCAACCCAGCTTGCAAATCTCTTAAGTCAATGTGGTGCATATTGTGGCGTAATACACGAACAAGGAACGGAGCCGTACAAGTATAATCATATGCAACAGGAAAAGCTTCATAAAGGAAGCCCCCAAGTAAACGGGGTATTTGCATTTATGCGTCACAAACAAAGTTTGGACAAGGAAATTTTTTAGAAGCAACTTTTTTCCGAAAAAGTATAATGCTTGGTCGAACCGAACGCAAGTTAGAAATTTAAAACTTTGAGCATGAAGGCAACTTAGCTGGTTAATGTGTTCGGTATTGATGACGCGGTCCGAGCTTGATGCGGGACAAGGTGCCATCCCCCAAGCCAGTCCCGAGGTGGCGGAGCAAAGAGCTCGGCACTCCGAAGTGGTGACATAGCATGGTCAATGCAGGGCGGCAGAGTGATGCCGAAGTCCCCGGCATGGGGTAATGAAGTGTTGACGAAGCCCCCCGTCCAGCCGAGGTGACGCCAAAGGATATAGTCCGGCTGGATCATTTTCCTGTGGCACATAAAATAGTGCAAACCGGAGATAATAGTAATAATGATAGTTAAAAAAATGTTGCATAATAAATAATTTATGCAAAGTGAGGAATAGAAGAAATATGGCCTGGCGCCGAAGTCAATGTCGATGCAGGGCGTCGGCGTGATGTAGTAAAGGTGTGGCAAAGCCTGAATTCACAGGTCGGTCCGAGATCCGTATGCGGTGTTCACCGGACTATGTACGGAAACTGATCGAACCACCACGCGACCGCCGTTAATGCGGTCACCATTTGATAGACCTGTGTACATATCATGGACAAACCAGAGTAATAATTCCTTAGGAAAAAATGAACCCAAACAAGCAAAAAATACTGGGATTAATAGCACCTGGTTTATTTATTGTAGCAATTCGAAGGAAGGTGATTCCCAAAATTGGGACTCGCTCCGCACACCCATTGCCTGATGGGCGATAAAACGACGGCATGGCAATTCTGGTAAAGATTGACTCGCCGAGGCAAAGCCCTCGGCCCAGCTAACGTGACGGAGCTGGTCGGCTAGTGACGCCGAAGTGTTCGGAGTAGGTTGATGAAGAGATGGTGAAGCCCCCGGTCCAGCCGAGATGTCGAAGCCTCGACGTCAGCCGATGAGTCGAAGTAGGTCAGCATGATGGACACCAGCTTGAAGAAGCAATAGTGCGGCCCTGTTGATGCAGGTCGTGACGTGGTCGATGCCGGCTTGGTGAAGCGACTGTGCGGCAATGCCGGTATACCCACTCCGTGTAATCCATGGGGCGGCGATGTTGATGATGATTTATCCTTCGCGATGCTGGACTCTTGTTCGGCTTGCCGAGATGATGATCCGAAGAAGTTGAGCTCGGCTAAAGTGACGACGTGTCTAGCGCAGGTCGGCAGCCGTGGAGTAATATTGCAGGACTGGTTTGACACCAGCATGATGTTGAAGATAATGTTTAAAAGATCTTAAAGTTAGTGGGATGTGTTCGGGAACAAAACACAATACCCCATACAAAACTTCCTTCAAAAGGGATGTCCGAAAGCCTGTTCATAAAAAAGATGAACTCGGGTCGGATTCGTTTTCGCGCAGAAAACAGATCCGAAAAGTGATGCACTAATCATAAGGTTCCCGGAGTTTGGACGGTCAGATCGAGCCGAAATTTTGAGAGGTGTTAGGTATAGGAATTCCGCAGCCGATCAACGGTTGGATCTTCCAAAGGACGTCCGAGCTAGAAGCTGGACACCATGCCCTAAACTCATCCAAATTCCCATCCAGATTTGACAGGGCCCCGGTATATCGTGGATTGCCAGAGATTCCTCCATTGGAACTCGACAAAATTTTCCAGGGTTGTTATAGACTCAATTCCGCACAATTCCACCAAAGCGATCGTCAAAGCGATACTCGAGGAGGTGGTGGTGGCAGATACGAGTTCGCTGTCCAGAAAAACAGCACGGTCGCTTGAGGGCAATGTTGACGTTGAGCCCCCGAGCTCCATAGATGATTCCTCCGTGATCTTGATAGAGATCGGAGTTGATGTTTGATGAAGGCCCTCGTCCGGACATGGTGATCCGAACACGGGGCGCAATTCTTGGTCGAACCAAGGTGACCAGTCGAGCTGGTGACGAAGATGCCGAAGTCGAAGTTGATCTGCAGGCGAGCCATCGATCCTTTTGTCGATCACACAGCGGAACTCTAAATGAAAGCACCAATGTCGGTGTCAAAACCGGCGGATCTCGGGTAGGGGGTCCCAAACTGTGCGTCTAGGCGGATGGTAACAGGAGACAAGGGACACAATATTTTACCCAGGTTCGGGCCCTCTTGATGGAGGTAAAACCCTACGTCCTACTCGATTAATATTGATGATATGGGTAGTACAAGAGTAGATCTACCACGAGATCAAGGAGGCTAAACCCTAGAAGCTAGCCTATGGTATGATTGTTGTATATATTGTATATCTATCGACTAGCCTAGCCTCGGTTTATATAATGCACCGGAGGCCTAGGATAACAAGAGTCCTAGCCGAATACGCCGGTGGGGAGAAGTCCTTGTCTTGATCCCCAAGTCTTGTGGAATCTTCCTTGTATGCGGTAGCCGTCCGAACTGGCCCATGAGTATACGGCCACGGGGTTCCTCGGCCCAATCTAATAGATCGGGAGACGACGTGGTGAGTACCCCCTAGTCCAGGACACCGCCAGGATGCCTTCCGGGGCATCCCCAAGCTTAGATGCTTGAGTCTCTTGAATGTTTACTTGGGGTTCCTCGGGCTTCCCCAAGCTTGAGCTCTTGCCTCTCTTCCTTCTTCTCACATCGAGACCTTCTCGGTCATCGAACACTTCATCCACACAAAACTTCAACAAAAAACTCGGTAAGATCCGTTAGTATAATAAAGCAAATCACTACTCTAAGTACTGTTACAAAGCAATTCATATTTTGTTTTTGCATTGTGTCTACTGTAATATAACTTTTTCATGGCTAAATCCACTGATAAGAATCGATAGTTTCATCAAAACAAGCAAACTATGCATCAAAAACAGAATCTGTCTAAAACAGAACAGTCTGTAATAATCTGAACATTCACCATACTTATGATACTTGCAAAATTCTACCAAAATTAGGAAAAATAAAGAATATGTATAGGAAGACAGTGCAAAAAGAATCAGAACCATTTGTCATTCCATCAAAAAATGTAAAATATCGCACTACAACCAAAGTTTCTGTCCTGCACCGTACAAACCATCAAGCAAATGTAAACATCCTAAAGGCAAACCTTGGCACATTATTTTTATAATACAATGGAATTGTACAAGGGGATAATTATTTTTATTGAAAAGTTTCTGTAATCAAGATTCACAAAGTTTCCATGAGCATGAACAAAGTTCAAGGCTAGCTCCCACTTCAACAATGCTTGTCTTTCTCACTTTCGCTTTCCTTTTTGAAAAAGTTTTGGGTTCCCCTCTTTATTTTTGTTGTTTTTAAACTATATGAAAGCACTCAACAGAAATAAATGACTCTCTAAAACTTTCGGGTTGTCTCCCTAGCAACGCTTTCTTTAAAGCCATTAAGCTAGGCATATAGTGCTCAAGTAATGGATCCACCCGGATCCCAAGGTATATCAAAGCCAATTTTAATTAACAATGATTTGTAATTTAGTGGTGAGAACAAGGTAACATATGTCATGTAATTACGAAGTAAAGGCCTATGCATCGCCATGTCATAAAAGAACAATTCATGCACACAAATTAAAGGCCAATGCATAGTATAAACAGTTTCTTGAAATTTTATCATATTGGAAACATAGAGAGGTGGAGATATAGTTCCTCTATCATAATAATTGCAAGTAGGATCAGCAAGCACATGCATATTATATTCATAAAAATCATCATGTGCAACGGTAAAAGGCAACCCGTCAATATATTCCTTAATAAGAGCAAATTTCTCCGATATAGTGTAGTCGGGAGAATTCAAAAAGATAATAGGACTATCATGTGTGGGTGCAATAGCAACAATTTCATGTTTAACATAAGGAACTATAGCAAGTTCATCTCCATAAGCATAATTCATATTGACATCTTGGCCACAAGCATAGCAAGCATCATCAAAAAGGGATATTTCAAAAGAATCAACGGGATCATAACAATCATCATAGCAATCGTCCTTTGGTAAGCAAGAAGGGAAATTAAACAATGTATGAGTTGAAGAGTTACTATCATTAGAAGGTGGGCACGGGTAGCTAATCCGCTCTTCCTCCTTTTGTTCTTTGCTCTCCTCCTCATCTTTTTCATCCAATGAGCTCACAGTTTCATCAATTCCTTCTTCCATAGACTCCTAAGGTGCTCAAGTAATGAATCCACCCGGATCCCAAGGTATATCAAAGCCAATTTGAATTAGCAATGATTTGGCATTTAGTAGTGAGCACAAAGCAACATATATCAAGAAATGACGAAGTCTAACTCTCTTCCTATGCATCGGCATGTCATACAAGAACAATTCATGCACATCAAGTAAAGGTCAATGCATAGCATAAGAAGTTTCTTGCAATTTTATCGTGTTGGAAACATAGAGAGGCGAAGATGTAGTTCGTCTCTCATAATAATTGCAAGTAGGAGAAGCAAGCACATGCATATTATATCTATCAAAATCATCATGTGTAGTAGTAAAACGCAACCCATCAATATAATCCTTAATAAGGGCAAACTTCTCCGATATAGTGTAGTCGGGAGAATTCAAAAAGATAATAGGACTATCATGCATGGGTGTAATAGCAACAATTTCATGTTTAACATAAGGAACTATAGCAAGTTCATCTCCATAAATATAATTCATATTGGCATCTTGGCCACAAGCATAGAAAGCATCATCAAAAAGGGATATTTCAAAAGTATCAACGGGATCATAACAATCATCATAGCATTCATCCTTCGGTAAATTCAAAGGGAAATTAAACAATGTATGAGTCGAAGAGTTACTCTCATTAGAAGGTGGGCACGGGTATCTAATCTGCTCTTCCTCCTTTTGTTCTTCGCTCTCTTCATCATCTTTTTCATCCAATGAGCCCCCAGTTTCATCAATTCCTTCTTCCATAGACTCCTGCAAAATATTAGTCTCTTCTTGGAAAGCAGAGGAGTCCTCAATATATGGTTTAACATAGGCATTAGAAGCATAATTATCATAACAATATTTAAGTATGGCAAATTTTTCATATTTGTAAAGAGTAGCATCATACTTTCCAATCAAAGAAGCAATTTCATAAGCACCCTTAAAAGCAACAAAGTCTTCAATTTGTTGAACATCATAGTAACTATAAACACCATTAGCATAAGAGGATACGATTCCATTATCACTAAACAAACATTGGTAGGGAAGGTGTTTCTTAGGGTCTTCAGAACAACACGTATAATCATATATTTCACATAAATTCCAAGCATAGCATTGCAAACGATGAATTTGATCCAGTAAAGTTTTCCCCTTTTCAGATATTCGGTGTCGCACATAACAAGCATGCTCATCTAAATATTGCCCTCAACTATTCTAGTTGGAGTTTCAGCACGAGAACATAGGGATCGAAGATGATCCAAGTAATAAGCTTCAGCAGTGTGATAGATTTCGAGTGGTTCTTCAACCATTGGTTTAGTAGGTACAACTAATTTTTTTGGTATTTTGCGTTTCCTACCCATAACTAAAGATAGGAAACAACTTAGAATAGCAAATAAAAACTACTTAGTGATAAAGCAAACAAGCACACACGAGAATATTCACCCCACGCTATGACTCCCCGGCAATGGCGCCAGAAAAAGGTCTTGATAACCCATAAGTATAGGGGATCGCACCAGTTTTAGATAAGTAAGAGTGTTGAACCTAACGAGGAGCTAAAGGTAGAACAAATATTCCCTCAAGTTCTATCGACCACCGATACAACTCTACGCACGCTTGACGTTCGGTTTACCTAGAACAAGTATGAAACTAGAAGTACTTTGTAGGTGTTGTTGGATAGGTTTGCAAGATAATAAAGATTACGTAAATAAAAAGTAGGGGCTGTTGTAAGTAAAGAAGCAATAAACTAAATATAACGAGTGTGGAAAAGTGGTGGTAGGAGTTGCGAAATTGCCCCTAAGCAATTGACTACTTTACTAGACTGATAGCAAGTATTATGTGGGAGAGGCCACTGCTAGCATGTCATCCCTGACTTGGAATTCTATGCACTTATGATTGGAACTATTAGCAAGCATCCGCAACTACTAACGTTCATTAAGGTAAAACCCAACCATAGCATTAAGATATATTGGTCCCCCTTCAATCCCATATGCATCAATTTGTATGCTAGGTTGAAGCTTCTGTCACTCTTTCCCTCCAATACATAGTCCTATCAACGTACAACTAACCCTAGGGTGTGATCCATGCGCGCAATCATATGATGGGCACCAAAGGACAGCAACATAACCACAAGCAAATTAAATCAATCATAGGAATTCATCAACCACCGATAGGACAACGAAAAATCTACTCAGACATCATAGGATGACAACACATCATTGGATAATAATATGAAGCATAAAGCACCATGTTCAAGTAGAGGGTACAGCGGGTTGCGGGAGAGTGGACCGCTGTAGATAGAGGGGGAAGGTGATGGAAATGTTGGTGAAGATGGCGGAGGTGTTGGTGTAGATCGCGGTGATGATGATGGCCCCCGGTAGCACTCCGGTGCCACTGGAAGCGAGGGGAGAGAGCCCCCCTCCTTCTTCTTCTTCCTTGACCTCCCCCCTAGATTGGAGAATGGTTTCCCCTCTGGTCCTTGGCCTCCATGGCACGGGAGGGGCGAGAGCACCTCCGAGATTGGATCTGTCTCTCTCTGTTTCTGCGTTCCCAGATTCTTCCCTTTCAACGTTTCTTATATTCCCAGAGATCCATAACTCCGATTGGGATGAAATTTTAACACGATCTCTATCCAGATATTAGCTTTCTTGCGGCGAAAGAAGGGCATCAACTGCCTTACGGGTGGCCCACGAGGGTCAGGGGCATGCCCAGGGGGGCAGGCGCGCCCCCTGCCTCGTGGCCACCTCGGGCACCGTCTCGCATGGATTTTTCTTCCCAAAAATCATATATATTCCAAAAAATCTCCGTCAGTTTTTATCCCGTTTGGACTCCGTTTGCCATGGATATTCTGCGAAACAAAAAAACATGCAACAAACAGGAACTGTCACTGGGCACTGGATCAATATGTTAGTCCCAAAAATAGTATAAAAAGTTGCCAAAAGTATATGAAAGTTGAAGAATATTGGCATGGAACAATAAAAAACTATAGATACGACGGAGACATATCACAACTCCAACGGCGTAGCTGAGTGCATGAAAAATGACCTATCACACCTTACTCCTCGTCTGAAAAGTCTGCAACATAATACGTTGCATCTCGAAAATGGGTCAGCACATGGAATATGCTGGCAATGTAACATAGGAGAGTAATGAACAGATAAAAGCTATCACTACATGCATATATGGCTGGTGGAGGCTTGATGGTTAATATGTTTGGTGAAAAAGCCACTTTTTTCCTACAAGAAAGGAATATATTTTATTTAACTATCATGGTAGTTGAATAATATTGAGACGGTTCCTCCAACTCAATCCCAATTAAAAGTAATTATCAACCCAACAAATTAATTTAGAGTGATGAGATCCATGTGATAATCCAAAAACTAGATACTCAAGATGTCCATAACCGGGGACACGGCTAACCATGATTACTTTATACACTCTGCAGAGGTTTGTGCACTTTTACCCACAAGACTCGATCTCCTCCGCTGGATTTCTCACACTACAGGGTGTTTGAGAAACGGATGACCAAGACACGATCTTTCAGAAGCATTTGCTCTCTACTCCGGGCGGACCGGTACACCTACAATCCCCTACATCTGCTAGTTCACCTATTAAAGAGCTTACGCAACTAACTCAACTATGCCAGAGCCCATAATGGCTTGTGGTTGCACATAGAAGTTTCTAGCATGAATAGTCTTATGATCCCTTTGAGCCTGGGTGGCGGACCGTCGGATGATCACACGGGTACTCCGGGATATCCTAGGACAACACTGGATTCTCCAGGTGCCCACAAGCAATCCACCCAGATGTGTATTAAAGTTGCCACCTTAAGTTGAACCATTAATTAACAACTCACATCTGTTATGGATACACTCAAACCCAATCCACGTCTACGAGCATAGCATGGCAATATAAGCATAACGTAGAAGTAAATCCCAAGGGTTTGATAACAAAACAGGTAATAGGTTCTACCTCATTATCTACTTCCCAGACCCACATGTTAATAGATCCTACTCATGCAATGTGTGAAGGTTGAAACTAATGCATAAAAACTGGGTGATAAAGGGTATGATCAAACTGTTACTTGCCTTGCTGACGATCTGAATATCCTAAAGACTCGTAGTAGCACACTTCGCACTCCGGGTGTTCAATCGCAAACAAACAATAGCATACATAAGCAATCAAGCAAGGATGCATGGGTAAATCTCAAATAAGTACATCTAACCAGAAAGTTCAACTGAAGAACTCCGGTTTGCAAAAAGAATCAAATCAAACGGAGCAGCGAAACTCAAACTGCGAAAAAACAAGATCTGATTACTAATCTGGACTAAAGTCAAATTTTATAGTACCAAAATCTTGTTCAAGTTGGTTAAACAGAAAGAGGGCTTCGAGACGAAGATCCAGGCGCTTGAATTGCCTGATTTCGATAAACGAGCAAAAAGATAAACTAAAATTAAGATCAGGGAAGAAATCGCGATCGAAAATAATCACGGAAAACCCTGGAAAAAGAAAAACTAACGAACAGGCTAACGAATGAGCGTTCGCTGTCTGTAACTAATTGATGAACGGCGTTCGTTAAAATGAACATACGGACGAACGTCCACAAAATAAATAAACTGAGAAAACCAAAAAAACCGATCTAATAAAAAAACTAGATCTAGGTTTACGAAAAACCAAACGGTTTTTCAAAAAAGACTGACCGTTACCTCGTAGAACGGGACGGCGGCGGCGCTGGCGGGGCTCGGCTAGGGTTTGGCTGCTCGGGCCTCGGCCTTTTAAGAGGCCGGCCGGGTCGGTGTCCCAGGCAGACACGGCCCGGTAAGGCGGTTCGTTTTTTAAATCCGACGCGCAAAAAAATGAAGAAAAGAAATACTAAACCGACTCCAAAAATCCTGAAATAAATTTTCACCGTCCTCTAAAAATACGCCGGACAAGGCGAACATTTATTTGGGCCTCTAATGCAATTTTGAAAAACGCATATTTTTCCTAATTCAAATAAAATAGCGATAAAACCCCAAATAAAAATACAAATTGATTTTAATATTTTCCTCCAAAATTTCATTTATTTTGGAGAAGTCATATTATCTCCTCTCATATAATTTTAATATGAAATATTTTTGGGGAGAAAAATAATTAAAACCAAAGTGATCCTTGTTTCAATATTTGATAAAACTCAAATATGAGAATCACAAAACGAAATGAAATAAAATATGATATGCATGAATGACCTATGTATAACATTCCAAATTGAAAATTTGGGATGTTACAAACCTACCCCCCTTAAGATGAATCTCGCCCTCGAGATTCAGGTTGGCTAGAAAATAGGTGTGGGTGGTCTTTGCGTAGATCATCCTCTCTTTCCCAAGTGGCTTCGTCCTCGGTATGGTGGCTCCACTAAACTTTGCAAAACTTGATAACCTTGCTGCGGGAAACTCAACTGGCAAATTCGAGAATCCTGACTGGTTTCTCCTCATATGTCAAATCACTGTCCAACTGAATTGCTTCCAGGGGCACAGTATCTCTCAAAGGAATATCGGCCATCTCGGCATGGCACTTCTTTAACTGGGAAACGTGAAACACATCATGAACTCCTGACAGTCCTTCAGGCAATTCCAACTTGTAGGCAACCTCTCCCATGCGCTCGAGAACACGGTACGGTCCTACAATTCTCGGGGCTAACTTTCCCTTAACTCCAAAACGCTTAACTCCTCGCAGAGGTCACACTCGCAGATATGCCCTGTATCCGATTTCAAAGACTACCTCCTTGCGTTTCGAGTCTGCATAACTCTTTTGTCTAGACTGAGCTACTTTCAGTCTATCTCGAATCAGCTTAACCTTCTCCTCGGACTCCTTTATCAAATCCGGTCCAAACAACTGGCGGTCTCCAACTTCATCCCACATCAACGGTGTTCGGCATCTTCTTCTGTACAGGGCTTCAAACGGTGCCATCTTCAAACTGGCCTGGTAGCTGTTGTTGTACGAGAACTCCGCGTAGGGTAAATTATCATCCCAACTAGACCCCTAGTCTAGCGCACAAGCTCTCAACATGTCCTCTAGAATCTAATTGACTCTCTCAGTCTGTCCATCTGTCTACGGGTGAAAAGCTGTACTGATAGAATCATATCCAGATTGACTGAACTTCCATGGTCAAGCGGTCCACTACTTTGGTATATGTGGTTTTTACTTTGGTCAAGCGGTCCACTACTACCCAGATAGAATCATATCCCGATTGGGTCCTGGGTAATCCGATGATAAAATCCATGCCAAGCTTATCCCACTTCCATTCGGGTATCGGCATAGGCTGTAGTAATCCTGCTGGCTTTTGATGGTCTGCCTTCACTCTCTGACATACATCACATACGGCTACATACTCGGCAATATACTTCTTCATTCCAGTCCACCAGAAACGCTCCTTCAAATCCAAATACATCTTAGTGTTTCCGGGGTGTACCGAGTATGGTGAGTCGTGAGCTTCCTGTAATATCCACTTCCTGATCTCGGCATTATTGGGCACAAAAATACGGTCCTCAAACCACAAGGTGTCGTGCTCATCCTCACGAAAACCTTTGGCTTTTCCTTCACTCATCTTCTCCTTTATCTCGACAATTTCTTTGTCATCCTTCTGGGCTTCTCGAATCTTTCCCAACAAGGTTGACTGAACTTCCATGGTTGTAACAAAACATTTGGGAACAATCTCTAAACGTAGCTCCCTGAAATCTTCTGCTAACTCCCTTGGCAAACCTCCTGTTACTAAGGTATTGGCATAACTCTTTCAGCTCAAAGCGTCTGCTACGACATTGGCCTTTCCCGGATGATAGTGTAACTTCATATCATAATCCTTTATAAGCTCCAACCATCTCCTTTGCCTGAGGTTCAACTCCTTCTGTGTAAAAATGTACTTCAAACTCTTATGATCCGTGTACACATCACAATGGTTCCTAATAAGAAAATGTCTTCAGGTATTGAGTGCATGTACTACGGCTGCCAACTCCAAGTCATGTGTGGCATAATTCAACTCATGCGGTCGAAGTTGTCGCGATGCATATGAAACAACTCTTCCGTCTTGCATAAGTACTCCTCCAAGTCCTAAGCGAGAGGTGTAGCAATACACTTGGAAATCCTTGCGTATATCTGGCAGGATCAGCACTGGGGCTGTAGTCAAACGTTTCTTCAACTCCTGGAAACTTGCTTCACATTCCTCAGTCCAATGGAACTTGGTGTCCTTCTTCAACAACGTCGTCATAGGCTTCGCAATCTTAGAGAAATTTTCAATGATTCTCCAATTGTATCCCGTGAGTCCAAGAAAACTGTGGATCTCTCCAAATGAGGTGGGTGCCAACCACTCAGTGACCGACTGAACTTCTGTGGGGTCTACTTCTATACCTTCTCCTGATATAACATATCCAAGAAATCCAACTTCCTTCAACCAAAACTCACATTTGCTGAACTTGGCATACAACTGATGCTCCTTGAGTTTCTCGAGAACTAAGCGCAAATGCTCCTTGTGTTCCTCTTCATTATTTGAGTATACTAAAATATCATCATGAACACCATGACAAACTTATCCAAGAACTCCATGAACACCTTATTCATCATACTCATCAAAATAGGCAGGGGCGTTAGTCAATCCAAATGACATAACCGTATACTCATAAAGACCATACCTTGTGGTAAAAGCTATCTTAGGTATATCCTTTTCTCGAATCTTTAGCTGGTGGTAACCTAATCGCAGGTCAATCTTCAAAAACACTTTAGCTCCTTGCAGCTGGTCAAACAGATCATTGTTCATCGGCAGTGGGTACTTATTCTTGATTGTCACTTCATTCAACGCCCGATAATCAACAACCATTCTTAGAGATTTATCCTTCTTCTCAACCAATAGCACTGGGGCTCCCCATGGTGATGAACTCCGTCGGATGTAACCTTTCTCCAATAACTCCTTAATCTGTTTCTTGATCTCCTCCAGATCATTCGCGGGCATCCGGTATGGTCTCTTTGATATAGGCCCGGTGCCTGGCAACAGCTATATCAAAAACTCGATGTCTCGATCTGGCGGCATGCCTGGTAAGTCCTTTGGAAATACATCTAGGTAATCCTTCACAACAGGCACTTCCTCCTGAAAAATTCCCGTGAGAGAATGTACTTGGGTTCTCCTTGGCGCATGCCTGGATACATACTTGATCCTTTTTCCCTCCGGGGTAGTAAGCAGAATTGACTTACTGGAGCAATCGATGTTTCCTCCATACATCGACAGCCAATCCATTCCTAGTATCACATCTAATCCCTGCCACTCCAGAATTATCAAGTCAGAGGGGAAAACATGACTACCTATGGTTAATGGCATCTGAAAACATCCACTACTTGCCATATACTCGGCTTCGGGTGAGGTTACTAGCATAGGTGTCTTAAGAACTCTAGTGGGAAACTTATACTTATCCACAAATCCCCTTGATATGTATGAATGCGATGCACCAATATCAAAAAGAACGATTGCAGTAAATGACTTAACTAAAAACTTACCGATAACTGCATCTGGTTGCTCTTCAACCTCCTCCATGTTCACGTGGTTCACTTGTCCTTTGTTAAATGGATTGGGCTTCTTCCTAGAGCTCCCATTACCATTTCCGTTCTTCGCTTCAGGGCACTCCGTGGCATAGTGTCCACTCTTCCCGCACTTGAAACAAGTGACATGGCTTAGGTCCCTCTTGGCGGATGTGGCTGGATTGGAACGGTTCTGATTGCTGCTTGCTCCATTCCCATTCCCATTCCTTGGGCCATTATGATTATGGGAACTTCCTCCATTGTGAGTGAGGCCTCCATGGTTATGGATAAGCCCTCCCGAGTTCGGGGTAAAACGGGGCTTCTGCTGAGCTCCTGAATTGTACTTCCATTGTCCACATTTCCTCTTGCGGCTCTCTATCTGCTGATGCTTCCCTTCGATCATGAGAAATTTATCTACCAACTCCTGGTAGTTGTTAAATGTTGCCACCATTAACTGCATACTCATCTAATCATTCAGCCCTTCCATAAAATTCTCCCGCTTCGCGACATTTGTGGCCACATCATCTGGAGCATAGCGGGATAACTTACTAAACTCCTCCATGTACTGGCCTACAGTACGGTTCCCTTGGCGTAAGTTGCGAAACTCACGCTTCTTCATGCTCATAGCTACAGTGGATACGTGGGCTGTGCGGAATGCTTGCTGAAACTGCTCCCAAGTGACATTGGCTATAGGAAAAGTGGTTGTGTAATTCTCCCATCATGCGGCTACTGGTCCGTCCAATTGGTGTGTGGCAAAACGCACCTTCTCAGCATCTGTGCAGCCTGCCATGGTCAACTCCCTTCCAATCCTGCGCAGCCAATCATCAGCAACTATTGGCTCGGCGCTACTGGAAAACACCGGCGGCTGCAGCCTCAGAAAATGGGCTAAGTTGTCAACTGGTGGTGCTGGCGGTGGGTTGTTGTTGTTATTGTTATTGTTGCCTTGGTTCTGAACTAACAACTGCATCAAGGCATTCTGCTGCTGGATCAACTGAGTGAGCTCCGGTGGGAAAGCAAAACCGGGGTCACATCTCGGAGGCATCTGATGGGTTTAGAGGGAAGAGATTAGAATAGAATGAGGTCTAAAGAGAAAAAACTACCCATATGCACATGAGACAAACACAATCATATCATATCACTCAATCAATCAAGCAAGGGCATACAATCGGTCTAACTATTGTTACAGTGCCTGGACTACTAATATTTACATGGGGGGGGTACTACTAATAGTATGGGGGTCTACTAGAAATTTTGATCAGTGTAAGACTCCATGATATCCGCTCTAGCTTCGTCTTCATAGTCATCATCACTACTATCCGGGTCAGAGTCGGTGTCGTCTATGATGATGTAGTCTTTAGAATGAATCTCCTTGGGTTCATTGTCTTCTCCTCCTGGCGCAGGGTCTCCCATAAGAACTCCTAGCTTCCTGGTCATGTCGTCATTCCTCTCCACAAGTATCATCATTTCCTCCTCATATCCATCGCGTGTAGACTTAAGCTC
This sequence comes from Triticum urartu, assembly GCF_003073215.2. Classification (NCBI taxonomy): domain Eukaryota; kingdom Viridiplantae; phylum Streptophyta; class Magnoliopsida; order Poales; family Poaceae; genus Triticum; species Triticum urartu. Next base: position 447,279,437 of record NC_053027.1, read on the forward strand.
CTCTTCTAGCTCCATGATCCTGATCATCACCTTCTTCAAATCTATCATGCTTGCGCACATCTAGTTCTCCTGGTGACGAATATGATGGTTTAATTCTTGGATGAATGCTGCAATGGACCTGTCCTTCCTGGTGCTGATCATCTCCCATTGCTCATCTTAGTGCCCACATATCTGGTAGATAGTGTCCTTAAGCTCCTTGTGGTAAACTTCGCCGATGCGTCCTATAGCGATGTGGGCTGCCATATGATACGTCTCCAACGTATCTATAATTTTTGATTGCTCCATGCTATATTATCTACTATTTTGGATGTTTATGGGCTTTATTATACACTTTTATATCATTTTTGGGACTAACCTATTAACCCAGAGCCCAGTGCCAGTTTCTGATTTTACCCTGTTTTAGGGTTTCGAAGAAAAGGAAAATCAAACGGAGTCCAATTGACCTGAAACTTCATGGAACTCATTTTTGGAAGGAAAGAATCCCAGAAGACTTGGAGTGCACGTCAGGGGATCTACGAGGAGGCCACGAGGCAGGGGCGCGCCCACCCCCCCGGGTGCGCTCCACCCTCGTGGGCCCCTCGTGGCCCCCCTGACGTATTTCTTCCGCCTATATATATCTCCATATACCCTAAAACTTCCAGGGAACACAATAGATCGAGAGTTCCGCCACCAGAAGCCTTCGTAGCCACCGAAAGCCAATCTAGACACGTTTCGGCACCCTGCCGGAGGGGGAATCCTTCTCCGGTGGCCATCTTCATCATCCCGGTGCTCTCCATGATGAGGAGGGAGTAGTTCTCCCTCAGGGCTGAGGGTATGTACTAGTAGCTATGTGTTTAATCTCTCTCTCTCTCTCGTGTTCTTGAGGTGATACGATCTTGATGTATCGTGAGCTTTTCTATTATATTTGGATCCTATGATGTTTTCTCCCCCTCTACTCCCTTGTAATGGATTGAGCTTCCCCCTTTGAAGTTATATTATCGGATTGAGTCTTTAAAGATTTGAGAACACTTGATGTATGTCTTCCCGTGCATATCTGTGGTGACAATGGGACATGACGTGATTCACTTGATGTATGTTTTGGTGATCAACCTGCGGGTTCCGCCCATGAACCTATGCATAGGGGTTGGCACACGCTTTCGTGGTGATTCTCCGGTAGAAACTTTGGGGCACTCTTTGAGGTTCTATGTGTTGGTTGAATAGATGAATCTGAGATTGTGTGATGCATATCGTATAATCATACCCACGGATACTTGAGGTGACATTGTAGTATCTAGGTGACATTAGGGTTTTGGTTGATTTGTGTCTTAAGGTGTTATTCTAGTACGAACTCTAGGGCTGTTTGTGACACTTGTAGGAATAGCCCAACTGATTGATTGGAAAGAATAATTTTGAGGTGATTTTGTACCCTACCATAATATCTTTGTTTGTTCTCCGCTATTAGTGACTTTGGAGTGACTCTTTGTTGCATGTTGAGGGATAGTTATGTTATCCAATTATGTTAGTATTGTTGAGGGAACTTGCACTAGCGAAAGTATGAACCCTAGGCCTTGTTTCAACACATTGCAATACCGTTTATGCTCACTTTTATCATTAGTTACCTTGCTGTTTTTATATTTTCAGATTACAAAAACCATTATCTACTATCCATATTGCACTTGTATTACCATCTCTTCGCCGAACTAGTGCACATATACAATTTACCATTGTATTGGGTGTGTTGGGGACACAAGAGACTCTTTGTTATTTGGTTGCAGGGTTGCTTGAGAGAGACCATCTTCATACTACGCCTCCTACGGATTGATAAACCTTAGTTCATCCACTTGAGGGAAATTTTCTACTGTCCTACAAACCTCTGCACTTGGAGGCCCAGCAACGTCTACAAGAAGAAGGTTCTGTAGTAGACATCAAGCTCTTTTCTGGCGCCGTTGCCAGGGAGGTTAGCGCTTGAAGGTATATCTTTAGATCTTGCAATCGAGTCTTTTAGTTTCTTGTTTTATCACTAGTTTAGTTTATAAAAGAAAACTATAAAAAATGGAATTGAGTTTGTCTCATACGCTTCACCTTTTTAATATCTTTCATGAGTATGATGGAAAGGCTAATTGTGCTCAAGTGCTAGAAGAAGAAATCTATAAAATGTTTGGCACTAAATATGTGAATGATGAGCATGATTGCAATGTTGTTAGTACGAATTCTTTGAATATCCATGATACTAATGATGATTGCAATAGTTATGATGAAAATGTCTCCTATAAACATGTCAATTTTTGTGGAGTGCATTGGGTTTGTATGTACACACCAAATAGTGAAGATAGATATTGCAAGAGGCATAAGTATTCAGAAACTAAATTGTTGCAAGAAAGTCTTGATGATTGTGCTGAAAAATTCAATATTTTTTGTGCCCGTTGTGAACTTTGCAATGAACATGGTCATTTAAATCTCCAATGAAAATTATTTCATGACTGAATCGTATCCAAAAATTGTGATAATTTGATTACCCTTGAGCATCATAAAGAGCTTAGTCTTCTTTTGGGGTATGAGGAAATAAAACGTATAACCGAGGGTATTCCAAAGTTTAATCTTGATAGATTTCTTGATTTCGATCTAGAGAAGATTTATATGTATTGTGCGGTGAATTGTATTGAAAATCCTTATATTGCCAACTACATAAAGAAAACAAAACAAATAGAAGATGAAGAGAATACTAATGAAAGGGAAAAGACTTCCCAATATCCTCCTATTATTTCTTATGATGAATCAGGTAACGAGGAGGAGCCTCCTATTCAACCAATCTCATTAATAAGGAGCTCCATAAAGAGGATTGAACCCACACATGATGTGGTGAAGAAGAAGAAAAGGAAAAGGAAGAGAGGTAAAAAGGTACCTGAGGGAGTCCTGGATTAGGGGGTCTCGGACAGCCGGACTATATTCTTTGCCCGGACTGTTAGACTATGAAGATACAAGATTGAAGACTTCGTCTCGTGTCCGGATGGGACTCTACTTGGCGTGGAAGGCAAGCTAGGCAATACAGATATGTATATCTCCACCTTTGTAACCGACCTTGTGTAACCCTTGCCCTCTCCGGTGTCTATATAAACCGGAGGGTTTTAGTCCGTAGGACAACAGACAATCATACCATAGGCTAGCTTCTAGGGTTTAGCCTCTCTGATCTCGTGGTAGATCTACTCTTGTACTACCCATATCATCAATATTAATCGAGCAGGACGTAGGGTTTTACCTCCATCGAGAGGGCCCAAACCTGGGTAAAACTTCGTGTCCCCTGTCTCCTGTTACCATCCGCCTAGACGCACAGTTCGGGACCCCCTACCTGAGATCCGCCGGTTTTGACATCGACATTGGTACTTTCATTGAGAGTTCGTCTGTGCCGTCGCCAGAAGGAAGGATGTCTCGTCTCGTCTTTATATACGGTACTACTTTCGGGGGAGCTTTGGCTGTCGGCCAAACTCTCCGGCTAGGTGGTTTCATCATGACCGCCTGTTCGGCCGTCGCGCCGACGATGACTTCTCGAGTCATCGAAAACAGCCTCCACGTCAAATCGGCAGTCGCCGAACAGATGGATCCAATGGAGCTCGCCTCCTTAAACGAGCTCTTAGATCGCATCGCTGCCTTGGGAGTCGCTACGGACTATGATCGGATTGGGCTTAAACTCGATCAAAGGGAGATTAACTCTCCACCGGTCACCCATCATATTGGAGTGGTGGAGGAACAATGCAGCGACCTTTCCTCCATCTTGAGGACCAACTATGTCCGGATTCCCGAGGTCTCTGAGCCGAACGCCCGTTCATGGGAGGACAACATCCAATCCCTGAACTTAGAGTCAAGCAGCGGGCCAGGATTATCGGGTCACACCCCGGAACCGGAACTTCCAAAATTGGAAATTCCTCAGCCCCTGGATCCCAGATCAGGTGAGGGTTCGGATTCAATTCCACCCACCCACCCAAACATAAGCGATCTTTCCCACATCAGGCAAGATCCCCATGAAACAGTACATCACTATTGGGCCAGATTCCTTCTTGCGATGAACAAGGTTAAGGACTGTCACGAGGAAGACACAATCCTATTTTTCTGCAATAATTGCATGGACAAGGGAATCCTTAACGCCATAAATCGCCGTGAGATAACACGCTTCGCTGACTTGGCGTCCATAGTACGAAAGTACTGTGTGATGGAAAGTGCCTAGAAAACCGAAATAAACTTTTGGGATAATCCAACCCTGAATACAAACCCAGTCCGAAACAAAAGGGTGCATTATCACAATACACCCGGTTCAACTACCAAAAAGCAAAAACCCTCTACAGGGTATGGAACCTTACTGGAGGGATGGCTCAACGGACCCTGCAAAATTCATAGCACATCGGATACAATACCAATGCACATCCTTAGAGCATGTTGGATACTCCGGCAGGTGGCCAAAAGTGGTGAGGATCTTCTTCTCCCAAATACCACAGAGCAACATCCCGTGGATAAAAGTATGGTGTTAACGGTCTTTGAGACCTTCGCGTCAAATAATAGACGCAAGCGAACACTCTGCAGCATGGCCGAAATCTGCCACGTAGCAGCAATAAATCCATGGAGTGTCACGGCTATTACCTTCAATGCCAGTGACGAACCTAAATTACGAACAGCCCGAGCACCAGCCGCACTGGTCCTCAGTCCAATCGTGGACGGATTTTGATTCACCAAAGTACTCATGGACGGCGGCAGCGGATTAAACCTCATCTACGAGGAAACTCTTCAAAAGATGGAAATAGACTAGAACCGCATTGAGCAAAGTAGCACAACCTTTAGAGGAATCATCCCTAGTCGGGAAGCACGCTGTGCTGGGAAAATCACACTAGATGTGGTATCCGACATGCTGGATAATTACAGGTCCGAAGAAATTACATTCCAAGTGGCCCCGGTCACCAGTGGTTATCATGCTCTTTTAGGACAGGAGGCATTCACAATCTTCCAAGCCATACCTCATTACAGGTACATGAAGCTCAAAATGCCCGGGCCCAACGGAATCATCACTCTCGCCAGTGATCCGGACACAGCACTCCGCACCGAAAACAAAACAGCCGCATTGTGCCCTCGAGGCATTATCTGAAGCCATCTCGGCTGAGGAATTAACCACGCTATGCTCCAGAGTGGACAGGGACGACGTGATACTCGACAAGAGATCCAAGTCCACCTCTTTTAAACCAACGGATGAAATAGTCAAATTCCAAGTCCACCCAATGGACCCTACAAAAACAGCCTCCATCGGGGCACAGTTAAGCCCCGCTGTGGACGCCACACTACGAGAGTTCCTGCGCGAGAACTGGGACATATTCGCCTGGCATCCCTCAGACATGCCAGGAATCCCATGTAGGCTGGCCGAGCATAGCCTCAATATCCAAGGGATTCAAGCCGGTCAAGCAAGCTCTTCGTTGTTTCTTCGAACCTAAGAGACAGGCCATGGGAGAGGAACTAGCCAAGTTATTGGAGGCCGGATTCATCAAAGAAATAAAACACCCAGACTGGCTAGCAAACCTGGTGATGGTACCAAAGAAGGACAAATCCTGGCGCCTTTGTGTCGATTTCAAAGACCTCAATAAAGCTTGCCCAAAGGATCCCTTCCCCCTCCCATGCATCGATCAAATCATTGATGCTACCGCAGGACACGAGTCATTGTGTTTCCTCGACGCATACTCCGGTTACCACCAAATCAAGATGGCGGAGTCCGACCAAGCCACAACGGCATTCATCACACCATACGGTCCCTTCTGTTTTAACGCAATGCCTTTTGGGCTCAAGAACGCCGGCGCAACATATCAACGCATGATTCAGACATGTCTGGAGAAACAAATCGGCAAAACAGTAGAGGCATACGTAGACGATGTGGTTGTCAAAACCAAACACGTCGACTCTTTGATAGACGACTTGAGGCTCACATTTGACAACCTCCGAATATACGACATCAAGCTCAATCCGGAAAAATGCGCTTTTGGCGTACCAGCCGGAAAGCTCCTGGGTTTCATTGTCTCCAGTAGAGGTATCGAAGCTAATCCGGCCAAAATCTGAGCTTTGTCACAGTTGGCTACACCAACAGACCTCAAACAAATCCAAAAATTAACTGGATGCGTGGCGGCTCTAAGCCGCTTTATCTCCCGCTTAGGAGAAAAGGCTTTACCCCTTTATCGCCTTCTTTGGCGCACCGAACACTTCAAGTGGACGGACGCTGCCACAGCCGGATTGGAAAAAATAAAGGCCATTTTTGCAACCAACCCAATCCTGGCCGCACCAAACATTGGCGAACCAATGATGTTGTACATTGCGGCAACTCATCAAGTTGTAAGCGCAGTGCTTGTCGTCGAATGAGAAGCTGCCGGACATAAATTCCCTCTTCAAAAGCCGGTATACTATGTATCCACTGTCCTCACTCCATGCAAATCACGGTACCCACATTATCAAAAAAGATAGCCTATGCAGTATTCATGGCGTCCTGGAAGCTACGACACTACTTTCAAGAGTGTTCGATTACGGTAGCCTCGGAAGTGGCACTTAATGATATTATAAACAAACACGACGCTACGGGCTAGATTGCCAAATGGGCCATTGAGCTCCTCCCGTTTGGCATAACATACAAACCTCGACGAGCCATTAAATCGCAAGTATTGGCCGACATCGTCACCGAATGGACGGAGGCCAAACTCCCTAAAGAGTACGGCGCATACTCCAACTAGATCATGCACTTAGACGGTTCTAAAATGTTGGCCGGTCTAGGGGCTGGCGTCGTCCTGACATTCCCAATCGGGGATAAAAACAATCAGGCGGCGGATGTCCTCACCCGCATCGGTGCAAAACGCTATATGGTCCCCCCCAATATATTTCTGGAAAGGCTGTTCAAGCCATCCATAGTATGGGAAGGAGACACCGGTAACAATAGTCCGGACCCGGCCAAAATGCCCGATACCGAATACTCTGACATAATCGGAGGCTCTGCCACCGAAATAACACCTTCAGCCCACGAAATAATGGCCATTATTGCCCCGTGGACAGAACCATTCCTGGCCTACCTAACTAGATAGGAACTTCCAGAGGACCAAAATGAGGCACGCTGCATAGTGCGGCGATCCAAGGCCTACAGGGTCCATGAGGGAGAATTGTACAAAAAAAGCACTACCGGAGTCCTTCAAAGGTGCATCTCCGAAGAGGGAGGGCGGAATCTTTTGGCAGAAATTCACGCTGGACTCGGCGGTCATCACGCTGCAGCCCGGGCCCTTGTAAGCAAGGCCTTCCGCACAGGATTCTATTGGCCAACAACACGGGCAGACGCACAGGACTTGGTCCAATGTTGCGCCGGTTGCCAGCTCTTTGCAAATCAAAGCCACATGCCACCCACCGCCCTCCAAACAATCCCCATTACATGGCCCTTTGCGGTCTGGGGGCTTGACATGGTTGGACCCCTTAAAGGGGGAACCCACAAGAAAAAATACTTACTGGTCATGGTGGATAAATTCACCAAATGGATAGAGGCCAAACCTGTTAAAACAGCCGAATCCGGACCGGTGATAGACTTCATATCCGGGGTTGTACACCGTTATGGCGTCCCCCACAGCATCATCACTGACAATGGCACGAACTTCACAGCCGATGAGGTAAAACTCTGGTGCTGCAAAATGGGCATCAAGCTCGATTATGCTTCAGTCTATCACCCAGAAACCAACGGTCAAGTCGAGCGAGCAAACGGTCTTATAACGAGCGGCATTAAACCCAGATTAGTGTGTTCCTTAACGGAGTCTGACACACATGGGTAGAGGAGCTCGACTCTGTACTCTGGGGGCTGCGGACCACGCCGAATCGTAGTACCGGATATACACCCTTCTTTATGGTGTACGGCGCAAAGGCAGTCTTGCCCTGTGACATAATTCATGACTCACCTCGAGTGCGCATGTACGAAGAAAGAGAAGCCGAGCTCGATCAGCAGGACAGTTTGGACACCTTGGAGGAGGAGCCCGACGTAGCCAAAGCCCGTTCCACATTTTATCAGCAACAGGCTCGCAGATACCAAAGCGGAGAAGTACGGGCCAAAACTTATAACATTAGCGAACTAGTTCTACGCCTGCCGGATAAGAAAAAGAACAAGCTCGAGCCCAAATGTGAAGGACCCTTCATTATTGACCAAGTTCTGACCGGTGGAGCGTACCGATTGCGGGATGCATCGACTAGTCGACTCGAGCCGAACCCATGGAACGCGGCCAGGCTCCGAAGATTCTACGCCTAGCACCGGACTCTATGTTAGTCCCCTCCCTTTGTCCATTTTCTGCGTATACATCATCTGTCTTGTTTCCCTTTCTTTCTTTCTTTTATTATTTCTCTAGGCCTTCAAGGGTCACCTTGTGCCTCGCTTGTACATTACAGATGCGCTAGGCGCACTCTTCATACCTGGGGGCTTCTTTCACAAAAGCTTAAAGTATTTATCTGGGCCTCACGCCCAACACATGTGTTATACTTCCGCATGTACCTTTTTTCACCATTATATGCATCGATATGACTTAAGTTTTGGCCAAGCTAGGTTGCCTGGCTCTTGTATTTATGCCTTACGTTCTCGTTAATTCGGCTAGGGCATAAGGGGAGCACCTCTGCGATTGTTACTGCGGGTCAGCCGGATGTGTACCTCAGACTGGGTGAAGCTGAAAGCTAGCGTTCTTAAGGGAATATTTGGTCGGTGAACAAAAGATGATTTTTATTTATTGTCCATATCTGCCCCCAGATGCTTTTTTTGCGTTTCTTATCGCAGTCCGGACATGCACTTTAGGGCATGCTTACCCAGGGAAAGGAACCCTTAACGGAACTATTCTCCTTGGAAGATGTTTCTTACTACCCATCTAATATAACATAACTAGTTGGGCACTTGTCTGATAAAGCACTAATGACCCCTACGCCTAGTCTCCACGCATACCCCGGTTTTATATAACTAAGCGGGTATTCGGATTCACTGCGGACTATCGGGCCCGGAGGTTGAAGCGAAAAGGTCCGCAACGACAAATGATCTACAATCCGGCTAGAAGGCATTACACATGTCACTTCAATTACATAGTCATGCGGACTAACTAAATTCCTCCTCTATACCATCCAATAGGCGGTCTAGCTTACAATCCTATTGAGAATACTTTGCGCTAATTCTACTTGCCCATAAACTAAGCTAACTGGGATCTCTTTTCCGTCGGGCCCCAGAGGTCCGACCTCGGCCATGTGATTTGGATCTGCCTTGGTATACCGCGTCTTCACCATGGCCCATGCTTCTCTGGCACCCTGTCGGCAGGCTGATATCTTCTATAAACGGAAGCGCCGCCGTGCTCCCTTCAGCTTCTCCGCAAGGTCTGCAACGCCTTCTGGCAGGGAGACGGACGGCCACAAGGCCTGGGCAACGCCCTGCATGACCTGCCGAACTTGTTCGTGCAGATGTGACAGCTCGGACAGTAGATCACCCGCAGAACCGGGCACTTCCTCCGCGGGACGACCCGTCAGCATACCTACAGACCTAATGCTGTTAGTCAGCTTCTTTGCCGAACTCCTTTAAAAAGGATTCGTTCAAACACTTACTGAAAATGCCGCACCGAAGCTGCTTATTCTCCTTCTCAGAGTCCGCAAGCTGGCCCTGAACGTCTTTTAGTTCCACGTTCAGCTTCATATTGGCGTCTTGGAGATTGTTTTTCTCTAGCATAACCTTAGTCAGCACGCGTTTGCCAGCCTCTAGCTGTCGCATAGCATGCTGGTCCCCCGAATTTTCTCTGGATTCATCTGCAAAATTAATTGTTCGATCTGCAGACACGCCGCACACTATATGGTAACCATCATTCTTTAAAGTAAATGTTACCAGCGGGAGCCTTTTTCTGTTCCTGCAATGCGGCAAGAGCAGCCCCCAGTTGGGTCTTGCATTCCTCCAGCTCCTGGGACAGCCTAGTATTCTTCTCTGTAAGAACCTGCACATTAAACATGATCCTTAAATCAGTTCTGCTAACTGTTTCAAGTCTCAGGGGCTACTGATACATATAAACCGCCAGATTTACTCACCCGTACATCCTTTACATATTGATCCATGGCTCTGGCTAGACCATCTTGAGCAGCACGAAGGTACGCCTCTCCAGAATTGAAGGCATTGAACGCCTCTGGTGAGAAACAAACATCGCGGAGTACGGCCCGGCGGCGCCTATGATTCATGGTGCTTTCCACTTCTGAGTTTGTAGCGGATAATCTATCCGCATCCTCTGTAGGGGGATTACCCGGCGCCTGCCCCATATCGGCTTCCGCCTCCATGTCCGGTCCTGGCGCCCGACTGGTGGAAGCTTGATTGGCAGCATCGCCAGACATATTCCGACGAGCGTTCTTTCTGTTAAATAAACGCGGGCGTCATTACATTTTGAGAAAGACGACAACCACGGAGCGGGGTTTTTCCTATACCTTTGCGTCAGCGTCTCCGTCCTGACCGCCTTCCTTTTTGGCCTACCCGGCCTTGGTACCTCTTGTTGACGAGTTGCTAGGGGTTTGGCAGGGCGTCCCGAATGCCTTCCCTGTAAAAGATGCCATGTGTATATGGTGGGTGAAGTGCCTAAAAAGGGGATCCTAGTTTTGGAGTTGGGACTTTTTGATTTTTCTTACCTGCGATGCGGGGAGCAATCCGGGATAGTCGGCCGTAATGGCCACCAGGGCATCGTCGCAGCTCAACTGATAGAACTGCCGGTTTATTAGTTCCAGGGAGATAACCGGATCTTCTTCAAGTCCCGAATCGAGGGCCCAGTCAGGGTCCTCTGGTTGTGGAGAAGGGCTGCTGACCTCCTTTATGGCTTTTCGTAGTTCCTGCCACAAAGTGGCAAGGTGAATACTTACGACTAAGAATGCGGGAAAAATGGGGGCAGGGAGATATAACTTACCCAGCTTGGAGGATTGTACATGGAGAATCCATCCCGTGGCTTGATGCGGGTGAAATCCTCTTCCTCACCCTTGAACAGTTCGGACATAAATTTTGCTAGAGCGGCAGCATTGTCCGGACCCTTACGCCCGCAGCGGGTGGCGTCATCCGCCCTGTTATAACACCACAAGGGGTGCCCACGATATTGAAGTGGCTGCACTCCCCGCATTATGCAAATCGACATAACTTCGATTATTGTCAATCCTGATCGAGCCGGTGCTTTGATCCGGATCATCAGATAGAGGACTTCTCCGTTGTCTTCCGCCTGGTGGCTCCGTGGGCGCCAACTTCGGTGCTTCTTCAAAGGAGCATTGTTGAACTCAGGAAGACCCCACCGAACAGGGTCCGGAAGGGGGACGTCCTCCATATAAAACCATTCTAAAGGCCAGTCTTCGGACGACTTCTTCGGGGTACCGGACAGGTATCCAGTATCGGTAATGCGCCATATTTCGGCTCCGCCCACTTGATAAAGAAATTCCCTTTGTGTGTGAGGGACAAGGCAGAATAGCCTTTTCCACAGCTCAAAGTGAGCCTCACAGCCCAGGAACAACTCGCAGAGAGCAACATAGCCGGCGATATGTAGAATAGAGGCAGGGGTGAGATTGTGTAATTGGAGGCCGTAGAACTCCAGGAGCCCACGGAGGAACGGATGAATTGGAAATCCGAGTCCCCTTAGTAAGTAAGGAACAAGGCAGACCCGTCCCCCCATGGAGGGACAAGGAAAGCTCTCCGCTTGCGCCCCGCCATTGTAGGTGGCAAGCCCGGCTCGAACGGGCACCATATACGCTAGAGGGAGAAATCCCTTAGTCTGCAGCTCGACTAATCGACTATGCGGGACTGAACACCTATCCCAATCACCGGGCTTAGGGCTACGGGGGTGGGAGGAGGAGCTGCGGAGGTTGGCCATGCTGGAATGGATCTTTCTGAAACACGCTCTGATGAATTCTCGCTGAGGGAGGATGGTATGGATCGGATCTAAGAATCCCCATTCCTTTAATAGACAATTTATTTATCTGGCTAGGGGGGTGAAGGTAAAAATGCCCTGGCGCCTCGTATTCGTTCGACGAGTGGGTGAAAGCCCTTATTGGGCACAGAAGCCAAGAGGTTCAACATTTATGGAGCCGGACACTGCTTACGAACACTTGAAAGTTGGAGAAGAACCCGCCTTGCAATGCTGAAGACAACACTGCGCGCCGGACTCATCGTCATTGAAGCCTGGTTCGGGGGCTACTGAGGGAGTCCTGGATTAGGGGGTCTCTGGACAGCCGGACTATATTCTTTAGCCAGACAATTAGACTATGAAGAGACAAGATTTAAGACTTCGTCTCGTGTCCGGATGGGACTCTACTTGGCGTGGAAGGCAAGCTAGGCAATACGGATATGTATATCTCCTCCTTTGTAACCGACCTTGTGTAACCCTAGCCCTCTCCGGTGTCTATATAAACTGGAGGGTTTTAGTCCGTAGGACAACAGACAATCATACCATAGGCTAGCTTCTAGGGTTTAGCCTCTCTGATCTCGTGGTAGATCTACTCTTGTACTACCCATATCATCAATATTAATTGAGCAGGACGTAGGGTTTTAGCTCCATCAAGAGGGCCCGAACCTGGGTAAAACTTCGTGTCCCCTGCCTCCTGTTACCATCCTCCTAGACGGACAGTTCGGGACCCCCTACCCGAGATCCGCTTGTTTTGACACCGACATTGGTATGATTAATGAAGATGATATTTTTAGTCTCCCAAGTTTTGATATGCAAGTTTATAATGATGATAGCATGCCTCCTACTTATGATGATTATTGTGATGATACTTATGCTATAAAAAGTAGTGATTATATTTATAAAACTTGTCATGATTATGATTACCCCTTCTCTGAACATTACTATTTTAATGTGGAAACAATTTATAGTATTCGAGTTTCCTATGATACTCCCACTATTCTGAATGAGAAGAATTTTGCTTATGTGGAGAGTAATAAATTTTCTATGCTTGTAGATCATGAAAAGAATGCTTTAGGTACTGGTTATATTGTTGAATTCATTCATGATGCTACTTAAAATTATTATGAGGGAGGAATTTATGCTTGTAGGAATTGCAATAATATTAAGTTTCCTCTCTATGTGCTTAAAGTTTTGAAGTTATGCTTGTTTTACCTTCCTATGCAAGTTGATTCTTGTTCCCACAAGTTGTTTGATCACAAAATCCCTATGCATAGGAAGAGGGTTAGGCTTAAATGTTCTAGTCATATTCGTCATGATGCTCTCTTTATGTTACAATTCTTATCCTTTATGTGAGCATCATTGAAATCATCATGCCTAGCTAGGGGCGTTAAACGATAGCGCTTGTTTGGAGGCAACCCAACTTTATTTTTATTCCTTGATTTTTTTTCCTGTTTAGTAATAAATAATTTATGTAGCCTCTGTTTAGATGTGGTTTTCTGCTTTTAATTGGTTTTTGTGCCAAGTAGAACCTTTGGGAAGACTTGGGGAGAGTCTTGTTAATCATGCTGTAAAAAACAGAAACTTTAGCGCTCACGAGAATTGCTGCCATGTTTATTTGGAGAGTGATATTTAGTAAGTTCTTTTTGAAGATGATTAATAGATAAAGTCCTCACGTCCAGAAATTTATTTTAGAATTTTTGGGGTTCCAGAAATTTGCGTTAGTTACAGATCACTACAGACTGTTCTGTTTTTGACAGATTCTGTTTTTCGTCTGTTGTTTGCTTATTTTGATGAATCTATGGCTAGTAAAATAGTTTATAAACCATAGAGAAGTTGGAATACAGTAGGTTTAAAAACAATATAAATAAAGAATGAGTTCATTACAGTACCTTGAAGTGGTGTTTTGTTTTCTTCCGCTAACGGAGCTCACGAGTTTTCTACTTTAAGTTTTGTGTTGTGAGGTTTTCAAGTTTTGGGTAAAGATTCGATGGACTATGGAATAAGGAGTGGCAAGAGCCTAAGCTTGGGGATGCCCAAGGCACCCCAAGGTAAAATTCAAGGACAACCAAAATCCTAAGCTTGGGGATGCCCCGAAAGGCATCCCCTCTTTCATCTTCGTTCATCGGTAACTTTACTTGGAGCTATATTTTTATTCGCCACATGATATGTGTTTTGCTTGGAGCATCATTTTATTTTATTTAGTTTTGCTTGCTGTTTGAATAAAATACCAAGATCTGAAACTATTAAATGTTAGAGAGTCTTCACATAGTTGCATAATTATTCGACTACTCATTGATCTTCACTTATATCTTTCGGAGTAGTTTGCCATTTGCTCTAGTGCTTCACTTATATCTTTTAGAGCATGGTGGTAGTTTTATTTTGAAGAAATAGATGAACTCTCATGCTTCACTTAGATTATTTTGAGTGTCTTAAATAGCATGGTAATTTGCTTAAAATCCTAATATGCTTGGTATGCAATAATAATAAAATTCTCTTATGAGTGTTTTGAATACTATGAGAAGTTTGGTACTTGATGATTGTTTTGAGATATGAGGATGGTAATATTAGAGTCATGATAGTTGAGTAGTTGTGAATTTGAGAAATACTTGTGTTGAAGCTTGTGATTCCCGTCGCATGCACGTATGGTGAACCGTTATGTGATGAAGTCGGAGCATGATTTATTTATTGATTGTCCTCCTTATGAGTGGCGGTCGGGGACTAGCGATGGTCTTTTCCTACCAATCTACCCCCCTAGGAGCATGCGTGTAGTACTTTGTTTCGATAACTAATAGATTTTTGCAATAAGTATGTGAGTTCTTTATGAAGAATGTTGAGTCCATGGATTATACGCACTCTCAGCCTTCCACCATTGCTAGCCTCTCTAGTACCGCGTAACTTTCGCCGGTACCATAAACCCACCATATACCTTCCTCGAAACAACCACCATACCTACCTATTATGGCATTTCCATAGCCATTCTGAGATATATTGCCATGCAACTTTCCACCGTTCCATTTATTATGACACACTTCATCATTGTCATATTGCTTAGCATGATCATGTAGTTGACATTGTATTTGTGGCAAAGCCACCGTTCATAATTATTTCATACATGTCACTCATGCATCATTGCACATCCCGGTACACCGCCGGAGGCATTCATATAGAGTCATATCTTGTTCTAAGAATCGAGTTGTAATTCTTGAGTTGTAAGTAAATAAAAGTGTGATGATCTTCATTATTAGAGCATTATCCCAAGTGAGGAAAGGATGATGGAGACCATGATTCCCCCACAAGTCGGGATGAGACTCTGGACGAAAATAAATAAATAAATAAATAAAAGAGGCCAAAGAAGCCCAAATAAAAAAAGAGAGAAAAAAGAAGCCATAAAAAAGAGAAAGGCCCAAAAAAATGATGAGAGAAAAAGAGAGAAGGGGCAATGCTACTATCCTTTTACCACACTTGTGCTTCAAAGTAGCACCATGATCTTCATGATAGAGAGTCTCCTATGTTATCACTTTCATATACTAGTGGGAATCTTTCATTATAAAACTTGGCTTGTATATTCCAATGATGGGCTTTCTCAGAATGCCCTAGGTCTTCGTGAGCAAGTGAGTTGGATGCACACCCACTAGTTTCTTTTGTTGAGCTTTCATACACTTATAGCTCTAGTGCATCCGTTGCATGGCAATCCCTACTCACTCACATTGATATCTATTGATGGGCATCTCCATAGCCCATTGATATGCCTAGTTGATGTGAGACTACCTTCTCCTTTTTGTCTTCTCCACAACCACCATTCTATTCCACCTATAGTGCTATATCCATGGCTCACGCTCATGTATTGCGTGAAGATGGAAAATTTTGAGAACATCAAAAGTATGAAACAATTGCTTGGCTTGTCATTGGGGTTGTGCATGATTTAAATACGTTGTGTGGTGAAGATGGAGCATAGCTAGACTATATGATTTTGTAGGGATAGCTTTCTTTGGCCATGTTATTTTGAGAAGACATAATTGCTTAGTTAGTATGCTTGAAGTATTATTATTTTTATGTCAATATTAAACTTTTGTCTTGAATCTTATGGATCTGAATATTCATACCACAATTAAGAAGAATTATATTGAAAGTATGCCAAGTAGCACTCCACATCAAAAATTCTGTTTTTATCATTTACCTACTCGATAACGAGCAGGAATTAAGCTTGGGGATACTGATTCGTCTCCAACGTATCTATAATTTTTGATTTCTCCATGCTATATTATCTACTGTCTTGGATGTTTATGGGCTTTATTATACACTTTTATATCATTTTTGGGACTAACCTATTAACCCAAAGCCAAGTGCCAGTTTCTGTTTTTACCCTGTTTTAGGGTTTCCAAGAAAAGGAAAATCAAACGGAGTCCAATTGACCTGAAACTTCACGGAACTCATTTTTGGAAGGAAAGAATCCCAGAAGACTTGGAGTGCACGTCAGGGGGTCTACGAGGAGGCCACGAGGCAGGGAGCGCGCCCACCCCCTGGTGCGCCCTCCACCCTCGTGGGCCCCTCGTGGCTCCCCTAACGTATTTCTTCCGCTTATATATCTCCATATACCCTAAAACTTCCAGGGAGCACAATCAATCGGGAGTTCCGCTGCCAGAAGCCTCCGTAGCCACCGAAAGCCAATCTAGACCCGTTCCGGCACCCTGCCAGAGGGGGAATCCTTCTCCGGTGGCCATCTTCATCATCCCGGTGCTCTCCATGACGAGGAGGGAGTAGTTCTCCCTCGGGGCTGAGGGTATGTACTAGTAGCTGTGTGTTTGATCTCTCTCTCTCTCTCTCTCTCGTGTTCTTGAGGTGATACGATCTTGATGTATCGCGAGCTTTGCTATTATATTTGGATCCTATGATGTTTTCTCCCCCCTCTACTCTCTTGTAATGGATTGAGTTTCCCCTTTGAAGTTATATTATCAGATTGAGTCTTTAAAGATTTGAGAACACTTGATGTATGTCTTGCCGTGCGTATCTGTGGTATCAATGGGATATCACGTGATTCACTTGATGTATGTTTTGGTGATCAACTTGCAGGTTCCGCCCATGAACCTATGCATAGGGGTTGGCACATGTTTTCGTCGTGATTCTCCAGTAGAAACTTTGGGGCACTCTTTGAGGTTCTATGTGTTGGTTGAATAGATGAATCTGAGATTGTGTGATGTATATCGTATAATAATACCCTTGTATACTTGAGGTGACATTGGAGTATCTAGGTGACATTAGGGTTTTGGTTTATTTGTGTCTTAAGGTGTTATTCTAGTACGAACTCTAGGGCTGTTTGTGACACTTATAGGAATAGCCCAACGGATTGATTGGAAAGAATAACTTTGAGGTGGTTTTGTACCCTGCCATAATCTCTTCGTTTGTTCTCCGCTATTAGTGACTTTGGAGTGACTCTTTGTTGCATGTTGAGGATAGTTATGTGATCCAATTATGTTAGTATTGTTGAGGGAACTTGCACAAGCGAAAGTATGAACCCTAGGCCTTGTTTCAACACATTGCAATACCGTTTACACTCACTTTTATCATTAGTTACCTTTCTGTTTTTATATTTTCAGATTACAAAAACCATTATCTACTATCCATATTGCACTTGTATTACCATCTCTTCGCCGAACTAGTGCACCTATACAATTTACCATTGTATTGGGTGTGTTGGGGACACAAGAGACTCTTTGTTATTTGGTTGCAGGGTTGCTTGAGAGAGACCATCTTCATCCTACGCCTCCTACGGATTGATAAAACTTAGGTCATCCACTTGAGGGAAATTTTCTACTATCCTACAAACCTCTGCACTTGGACGCCCAACAACGTCTACAAGAAGAAGGTTGTGTAGTAGACCTCACCATACTCTTACCTAGACTCCAAGTTGGTGCATCAAAGGAAAACTCTATGGGTTTAGTGACTGGCGTGAACGTCCTTCCTGGAACTTGAACTCGAATCATCCATCGCACCTCTTCTGGTAAAGTGGCGTATAGGTCCCGGTGAAGATTAGTATTCCAATGTTCAGGTACTTAGTGACTTCCTTCAAGTGTGGTCCAAAAGGTGTGTCTTCATTCGGTTGTGCAAACATGTTCCTCGAGTCCACCATCCTAAAGATTAGAAAATGGAAAGGTGTCAGAAATAAGTAGAGAAGAGTGGCCTATGGCTTTTCTTAGTGGTCGTATCCTACATTCAACTTGGCTCTGATACCATCTTGTAGCGACCCGACCTCAAACGGTCAAGTCTCTGTGCTTCAGTGTCATCCCTGGATCGGTAATGCTGACACACATAGTACTCGAAGGATTTATAACAGAGTGGCAATCACACACTTATTACATTGAATGTATCAAGAGAGAACTTACTACAATAAATATGGCTTAAGGCCATCTAATACGATAACAGCGAAAGGCTTGGAAGATAAAGTGAGTCCATCAACTCCAACGGCATAGCTGAGTGCATGATAAACGACCTATCACACCTTACTCCTCGCTTGAAAAGTCTGCTACATGATACGTCGTAGCCCGAAAATGGGCCAGCACATGGAATATGCTGGCAAGATAACACAGTAGAGCAATGAACAAGTAAAGGCTATCACTACATGCATATGAGGCTGGTGGAGGCTGTATGGTTAATATGTTTTGCGAAAAAGCCATTTTTTCCCTGCAAAAAAGGAATATATTTCATTTAACTATCATGGTAGTTGAACAATATTGAGAAGGTTCCTCCAACTTAATCCCAATTAAAATTAATTATCAACCCAACAAATTAATTTAGAGTGATGAGATCCATATGATAATCCAAAAACCAGATACTCAAGATGTCCACAACTGGGGACACGGCTAACCATGATTAGTTTATACACTCTGCAGAGGTTTGTGCACTTTTCCCCACAAGACTCGATCTCCTCCGTTGGATTTCTCGCACTACAGGGTGTTTGAGAAACGGATGACCGAGACACAATCTTTCAGAAGCATTTTCTCTCTACTCCGGGCGGACCGGTACACCTACAATCCCCTACATCTGCTAGTCCACCTCTTCAAGAGCTTACGCAACTTACTCAACTATGCCAGAGCCCATAATGGCTTATGGCTGCACATGGAAGTTTCTAGCATGAATAGTCTTATGATCCCTTTGAGCCTGGGTGGCGGACCGTCGGATGATCACACGGGTACTCCGGGATATCCTAGGACAACACTGGATTGTCTAGGTACCCGCAAGCAATCCACCCAGATGTGTATTAAAGTTGCCACCTTAAGTTGAACCATTAATTGACAACTCACATCTGTTATGGATACACTCAAACCCAATCCACATCTACGAGCATAGCATGGCAATATAAGCATAACGTAGAAGTAACTCCCAAGGGTTTGATAACAAAACAGGTAATAGGTTCTACCTCATTATCTACTTCCCAGACCGACATGTTAAGAGATCCTACTCATGCAATGTGTGAAGGTTGAAATTAATGCATAAAAACTGGGTGATGAAGGGTATGATCAAAGTGTTACTTGCCTTGCTGACGATTTGAATATCCTAAAGAATCATAGTAGCACGCTTCGCACTCCAAGTGTTCTATCGCAAACAAACAATAGCATACATAAGAAATCAAGCAAGGATGCACGGGTAAATCTCAAATAATAAGATCTAACCAGAAAGTTCAACTAAAGAGCTCCGGTTTACAAAAAGAATCAAATCAGACGGAGCAACGAAACTCAAACTGCGAAAAAACAAGATTCATAATCTGGACTAAAGTCAAATTTTACAGTACCAAAATCTTGTTCAAGTTGGTTAAACATAAAGAGGGATTCGAGAGGAAGATCCAGGCGCTTGAATTGCCTGATTCCGATAAACGAGCGAAAAGAAAAACTAAAAATAAGATCAGGGCAGAAATCGTGATCGAAAATAATCGCGGAACCCTAGAAAAAGAAAAATTGACGAACAGGGTAACAAACAAACGTTCGCTGTCTGTAACTAACGGATAAACTGCGTTCGTTAAAACGAACATGCGGACGAACGTTCGCAAAATAAATAAACGGAGAAAACTGATCTAATTAAAAAAAAGATCTAGATTTACGAAAACCAATCGTTTAAAAAAAAACCCGACGGTTACCTCGTAGAATGGGACGGCGGAGGCGGCGTACTCCAGCAGCGGCGTCCAGCGGGGCTCGGCTAGGGTTTGGCGGATCGGGGCGGGGTTGGTGGCTTGGGCCTCGGCCTTTTAAGAGGCCGACCGGGTCGGTGTCCCAGGCGGACACGGCCTAGTAAGGCGGTTTGTTTTTTTAAATCCGATGCGTAGAAAAATGAAGAAAAGAAATACTAAACAGACTCCAAAAATCCTAAGATAAATTTTCCCCGTCCTCTAAAAATATGCCGGACAAGGTGAACATTTATTTGGGCCTCTAATGCAACTTTGAAAAACGCATATTTTTCCTAATTCAAATAAGATAGCGATAAAACCCCAAATAAAAATACAAATTGATTTTAATATTTTTCCTCCAACATTTAATTTATTTCAGAGAATTCATATTATCTCCTCTCATATAATTTTAATTTGAAATATTTTTGGGGAGAAAAATAATTTAAACCAAAGTGATCCTTGTTTCAATATTTGATAAAACTCAAATATGAGAACGAGGGATAATCCCCAACTCTCTCCGAGGGTCCTTGAGTTGCTTAGGATTTCGAGGATCACAAAATGAAATGAAATAAAATATGATATGCAAGAATGACCTATGTATAACATTCCAAATTGAAAATTTGGGATGTTACATCTAGCTCGGCTTCTCTCTGTTCGTACATACGCACTCGAGGTGAGTCATGAATAATATCGCAGGGTAACACTGCTTCCGCACCGTACACCATGAAGAAGGGTGTATATCCGGTAGTGCAGTTGGGCATGGTCCGTAGCCCCCACAGTACGGAGTCAAGTTCCTCCACCCAGTGCTTGTCTGATTCCTTCAAAGACCGCACTAGTCTGGGTTTGATGCCGCTCATAATAAGACCATTAGCCCGTTCAACTTGACCGTTTGTCTGCGGGTGATAGACAGAGGTGTAATCGAGCTTAATGCCTAGATTAGCGCACCAGGTTTTCACCTCATCGACTGTAAATTGGAGCCATTATTGGCGATTATACTGTGTGGGACACCGTAATGGTGTACCACGTCGGATATGAAATCTATCACTGGCCCCGCTTCGGCCGTTTTGACTAGTTTGGCCACTATCCACTTAGTGAATTTATCTACCATGACTAGCAGATACTTTCTCTTATGACTTCCCACTTTAAGGGGTCCGACCATATCAAGCCCCCAGACCGCAAAAGGCCAAGTGATGGGGATTGTTTGTAAGGCAGTGGTGGGCATATGGCTTTGGTTGGCAAAGAATTGGCATCCGACGCAATGTTGGAGAAGGTCCTGTGCATCTGCTCGTGCCGTCGGCCAATAAAACCCTGTACGGAAGGCCTTGCTAACAAGGGCCTGAGCTGGGGCGTGGTGACTGCCGAGTCCTTGTAGAGCGGTAGCACTTTTCTTATAGAGCTCTCCATCATGAACCTTGTAGGCTTTTGAACGCTGGACAGCGGGCCTCATTCTGGTCCTCAGGAAGTTCCTTCCTGTTAAGGTAGGCTAGGAAGGGTTCAGTCCATGGGGCAATGACTGCCATGATGAGATGCGCCGACGGTGTTATTTCGGTGGCTGAGCCCCCAACGGCGTCGGTGTTTCCGGAATCTGGGGTTATGTTTGGATCTGGACTAGTAGTGCCATTTTCCCCCTGCCACACCACGGATGGCTTAAAAAGCCTTTCCAGAAAGATATTAGGTGGGACGGGGTTGCGCTTAGCGCCGATACAAGCAAGAACATCCGCCGCTTGATTACTTTCTCGAGACACATGATGGAACTCGAGCCCCTAGAATCGGGCCGACATTTTTATGATTGTGTTACGATACGCTGCCATCTTCGGATCTTTGGTGTCGAAGTCTCCATTTATTTGAGATATTGCCAGGTTTGAGTCCCCGCGCACCTCTAGGCATTGTATCCCCATGGAGACACCCATCCGGAGACCATGTACTAAGGCCTCGTATTCGGCTGCGTTATTGGAGTCTGTGTACAGTATTTGGAGGACATACTGAATGACATCTCTAGTAGGGGACGTTAAAATGACGCCCGCTCCTAACCCTGCCAGCATTTTGGAGCCATCGAAATACATGACCCAATTGGAGTATGTGCCGTACTCTTTAGGGAGTTCGGCCTCTGTCCATTCGGTGACGAAGTCGGCCAGCACCTGGGATTTGATAGCTCGACGTGGTTTATATGTAATGTCAAATGGGAGGAGCTCGATGGCCCATTTGGCGATCTGGCCCATAGCATCGCGGTTGTTTATAATGTCATTGAGTGGTACTTTGGAGGCCACTATGATCGAACACTCCTGAAAATAGTGACGGAGCTTTCGGGATGCCATGAAGACCGCGTATGCTATCTTTTGATAATGAGGGTATCGGGATTTGCATGGTGTAAGGACAGTAGATATGTAGTATACTGGCTTCTGAAGCGGGAATTTATGCCCGTCCTGTTCTCGTTCAATAATGAGTGCGACGCTCACCACCTGATGTGTTGCCGATATGTATAATAACATCAGTTCACCGGCGTTTGGTGCGGCCAGGATTGGATTGCTCACAAGCAGGGCTTTTATTTCCTCCAGTCCGGCTATTGCCGTGTCCGTCCACTCGAAGTGGTCGGTTCACCGTAGAAGGCGATAGAGTGGCAGTGCCTTTTCTCCCAATCTGGAGATAATGCGGCTTAGAGCTACTACGCAACCCGCAAGCTTTTGAACTTGTTTAAGGTCTGTTGGCTTAGCCAATTGTGACAAAGCTCGGACTTTGGCTGGGTTTGCCTCAATTCCTCTATTGGAAACGATGAAGCCCAGTAGCTTTCCAGCAGGGACGCTGAAAACTCATTTTTCCGGATTGAGCTTAGTGTCATACACGCGGAGGTTGTCGAATGTGAGACTTAAATCATCTATTAGTGTTTTGACGTGCCTAGTTTTGATGAAGACGTCGTCCACATAAGCTTCAACTGTTTTGCCGATCTGTTTCTCCAGGCATGTTTGAATCATGCGTTGGTATGTGGCGCCAGCGTTCTTGAGCCTGAAGGGCATGGTGTTGAAGCAGAATGGCCCATACGGGGTGATGAATCCTGTTGCAGCTTGGTCGGATTCCTTCATTTTGATTTGATGGTATCCGGAATATGCGTCAAGAAAACATAGTGAGTCGTGTCCTGCGGTGGCGTCAATGATTATTTGATCGATGCAGGGGAGGAGGAAGTGATCCTTGGGTCATGCCTTGTTGAGGTCTTTGAAATCGACGCACAAACGCCAGGATTTGTCCTTCTTTGGTACCATCACCAAATTTGCTAGCCAGTCCAGATGTTTTATTTCTCTAATGAATCCGACCTCGATTAACTTGGCTAGCTCTTCCCCTATAGCCTGGCGTTTGGGTTCGGAAAAGGGCCACAGTGCTTGCTTGACCGGCTTTTGTCCCTTCAATATATTGAGGCTATGTCCGGCCAACTCGCGTGGGATTCCTGGCATATCGGAAGGGTGCCAGGTGATACGTCCGTTTTGCATCATGATTTTATATCGATATTTATTGCATTATGGGTTGTTATTACACATTATGTCACAATACTTATGCCTATTCTCTCTTATTTTACAAGGTTTACATAAAGAGGGAGAATGCCGGCAGCTGGGATTCTGGGCTGGAAAAGGAGCAAATATTAGAGACCTATTCTGCACAGCTCCAAAAGTCCTAAAACTTCACGGAAGTCATTTTCAGAATATATAAAAAATACTAAGCACAAGAAGTTTCGGAGGGGGGCCACACCCTGGCCACGAGGGTGGGGGCGCGCCCTACCCCCTGGGCGCGCCCCCTGCTTCGTGGGCCCCCGGTGGCCCTCCGATGCCCATCTTCTGCTATATGGAGTCTTTCGATGAGAACAAAATCATAAGAAAGCTTTCGGGATGAGACTCCGCCACCATGAGGCGGAACCAATCTAGGGCTCCGGCGGAGCTGTTCTGCCGGGGACACTTCCCTCCGGGAGGGAGAAATCATCGCCATCGTCATCACCAACGATCCTCTCATCGGGAGGGGGTCAATCTCCATCAACATCTTCACCAGCACCATCTCCTCTCAAACCCTAGTTCATCTCTTGTATCCAATTCTTGTCTCCATGTCTGGGATTGGTACCTATGGGTTGCTAGTAGTGTTGATTACTCCTTGTAGTTGATGCTAGTTGGTTTATTTGGTGGAACACCATATGTTTAGATCCTATATGCATATTAATACCCCTGTGATTATGAACACGAATATTCTTTGTGAGTAGTTACGTTTGTTCCTGAGGACATGGGAGAAGTCTTGCTATTAGTAGTCATGTGAATTTGGTATTCATTCGATATTTTCACGAGATGTATGTTGTCTCTCCTCTAGTGGTGTTATGTGAACGTGGACTACATGACACTTCACCATTATTTGGGCCTAGAGGAAGGCATTGGGAAGTAATAAGTAGATGATGGGTTGCTAGAGTGACAGAAGCTTAAACCCTAGTTTATGCGTTGCTTCATAAGGGGCTGATTTGGATCCACATGCTTCATGCTATGGTTAGGTTTACCGTCGGTGTCAAACCCGGCGGATCTCGGGAAGGGGGACCCGAACTGTGCGTCTAAGGCGGATGGTAACAGTAGGCGGGGAACATGATGTTTACCCAGGTTCGGGCCCTCTCGATGGAGGTAATACCCTACGTCCTACTTGATTGATCTTGATGATATGAGTATTACAAGAGTTGATCTACCACGAGATCGTAGAGGCTAAACCATAGAAGCTAGCCTATGGTATGATTTTAGGTTGTCCTACGGACTAAACCCACCGGTTTATATAGACACCGAAGGGGGCTAGGGTTTCACAAAGTCGGTTACAAGGGAGGAGATCTACATATCCGTATTGCCAAGCTTTCCTTCCACGCCAAGGAGAGTCCCATCCGGACACAGGACGAAGTCTTCAATCTTGTATCTTCAATCTTGTATCTTGAACCATGAAGATACGAGATTGAAGACTTCGTCCCGTGTCCGGATGGGACTCTACTTGGCGTGGAAGGCAAGCTAGGCAATATGGATATGTATATCTCCTCCTTTGTAACCGACCTTGTGTAACCCTAGCCCCTTCCGGTGTCTATATAAACTGGAGGGTTTAGTCCGTAGGACAACATACAATCATACCTTAAGCTAGATTCTATAGTTTAGCCTCTACGATCTCGTGGTAGATCAACTCTTGTAATACTCATATCATCAAGATCAATCAAGCAGGACGTAGGGTATTACCTCCATCGAGAGGGCCCGAACCTGGGTAAAACATCGTGTCCCCTGCCTCCTGTTACCATCCGCCTTAGACGCACAGTTCGGGAGCCCCTACCCGAGATCCGCCGGTTTTGACACCGACATTGGTGCTTTCATTGAGAGTTCCTCTGTGTCGTCATATTTAGGCTTGATGGCTCCTTCAATCATCGATAGCAATGTAGTTCAGGGTGAGACTTTTCTCTCCGGACAGATCTTTGTGTTCGGCGGCTTCGCACTGCGGGCCAACTCGCTTGGCCATCTGGAGCAGATCGAGAGTTACTCCCCTGGCCACCAGGTCAGGTTGGGAAGCTTAAACTACACGGCCGATATCCGCGGAGACTTGATCTTCGACGGATTCGAGCCCCTGCCTTGTGCGCCACACGGTCATGATGAGTATGATTTAGCTCTACCATCGGACAATGTTCAGGAGATCGCACCGGCAACCGCTGCGACCCTCTATTCGGAACCTGTTGCACAATCCATGGACGGGTGAATAGACCCCGCCACAGAGGCCGTATCCTCAGCGACGATCGAGCCGAATATCGACCTTACCCTTCACGAGAGCCGTGATGCCAAACTGCCGGATCCTTCTCCGGCCACAGACTCCGAACCGCCTGCACCCGTGCCTATCAAATCCGACTGGGCGCCGATCATGGAGTTTACCTCCGCGGATATCTTTCAGCACTCGCCCTTCGGCGACATACTGAGCTCATTAAGGTCACTCTCCTTGTCAGGAGAGTCCTGGCCAAACTATGTCCGTCAGGATTGGGATGCGGATGACGAAGAAATTCGCCGCCCACCAACCACCCACTTAGTAGCCACTGTCGACGATTTAACCGACATGCTCGACTTCGACTCCGAAGACATCGACGACATGGACGATGATGCAGGAGGCGAACAAGAACCACTGCCCACAGGGCACTGGACAGCCACCTCATCATATGACATATATATGGTGAACACACCCAAAGAAGGCAATGGCGATGGGATAGTGGAGGATGACCCCTCCAAGAAGCAACCCAAGCGCCGACGTCAGCGGCGCCGCTCTAAGTCTCGCCAAAGCAAAAGCGGTGACACCGGCACATGAGATAATAGCACTCCGGACAGTGCCAAAGACGACAACAATCCCCTCCAACAAGATTTAGGGCAGGAGGATGGAGAAGCCAGCCCTCCCAAGAGAGCGGCAGATGGAGAGGCGGAGGATGATAATTACATGCCTCCCTCCAAAGACGAGGCAAGCCTCGAAGATGACGAATTCGCCGTGCCTGAGGATCCCGTCGAACAAGAGCGCTTCAAGCGCCGGCTTATAGCCACGACAAATAGCCTTAAGAAAAAGCAACAACAGCTTCAAGCTGATCAAGATTTGCTAGCTGACAGATGGACTGAAGTCCTTGCGGCTGAGGAATATAAACTCGAACGCCCCTCCAAGAGTTACCCACAGCGCAGGTTGCTACCCCGACTGGAGGAGGAAGCACCAAAACCTACATCTCCAGCATATGACGCGGCTGATCGGCCACCTCGTGGCCGCGACAAAGAGGCATTTCAGCCAAAAGTTCAGCCCGCACCCCGACGCCACTCAAATAAAAATGTCAAGACATGGGGAAATACGCAGACCTACGAGACGTATTGGAGGACAAAGCAAAACATGCAAGATCGATCTATGGATCGCGAGGGCGCGCCACTATGCGAGACGGTAACCGTCACGCCGGACACAGTAAAAGTAAGTCTGGCAGGGCCGAACACAGCGGACAAGACTCATTGAGCTGCGTCGCGATATAGCCCAATACAGAGGCGCCCCTATGCTTCACAGACGAAGTAATGGATCATCAAATCCCAAAGGGTTTCAAACCCGTAAATATAGAATCATACAACGGCACAACAGATCTTGCGGTATGGATCGAGGAGTTCCTCCTACACATCCACATGGCCCGCGGTGATGATCTACATGCCATCAAATACCTCGCACTTAAAATCAAAGGACCAGCTTGGTATTCGCTCAACAGCCTGCCAGCAGAATCCATTGGCTGTTGGGAAGATCTGGAAGCCGCATTCCTTGAAAGCTTCTAGTGCACTTATGTGTGACCACCAGATGCCGATGCCTTGAGCTACATAATTCAGCAGCCAGAGGAATCGGCCAGGCAATTCTGGACACGGTTCCTAACAAATAAAAATCAAGTCATCGACTGTTCGGATGCAGAGGCCCTAGCAGCTTTGAAGCACAACATCCGCGATGAGTGGCTCACCCGGCACCTTGGCCAGGAAAAGCCGAAATCTATGGCAGCCCTCACGACACTTATGACCCGCTTTTGCGCGGGAGAAGATAGCTGGCTGTCTCGCAACAATAATATATCAAAGAACCATGGTACTTCGGATACCAAGGATGGTAATGGTAGGTCATGTCGCAACAAACACAAGCGCCGCATTAACAGCGACAATACCGAGGATACGGTAGTCAATGCCGGATTCAGAGGCTCTAAACCCGGTCAACGGAAAAAGCCATTCAAAAGAAGCACTCTGGGCCCGTCCAGTTTGGACCGTATACTCGATCGCTCATGTCAAATACACGGCACCCCCGACAAGCCAGCCAACCACACCAACAGGGATTGTTGGGTGTTCAAGCAGGCTGGCAAGTGAAATGCCGAAAACAAAGATAAGGGGTCACATAGCGATGACGAGGAGGAGCCCCGGTAGCCGAACACTGGAGGACAGAAGAGGTTCCCCCCACAAGTGCGGACGGTGAACATGATATACGCAACCCACATCCCCAAGAGGGAGCGGAAGCGTGCGCTAAGGGACGTATATGCATTGGAGCCACTCGCCCCAAAGTTCAACCCATGGTCCTCTTGTCTAAGCACCTTCGATTGCGGGGACCACCCCACTAGTATCCGTCATGGCGGATTCGCCGCACTGGTCCTAGACCCAATCATTGACGGATTTCACCTCACTCGAGTCCTTATGGATGGCGGCAGCAGCCTGAACCTGCTTTATCAGGACACAGTGCGCAAAATGGGTATAGACCCCTCAAGGATCAAACCCACAAAAACGACCTTCAAAGGCGTCATACAAGGTGTAGAGGCCCATTGCATAGGCTCAGTCACACTGGAAGTGGTCTTCAGATCCCCGGATAACTTCCGAAGCGAGGAGTTAATCTTCGATATAGTCCCGTTCCGCAGTGGCTATCATGCACTGCTCAGGCGAACCGCATTCGCGAGATCCAATGCAGTACCGCACTATGCATATCTCAAGCTCAAGATGCCAGGACCTCGGGGGGTCATCACAGTCAATGGAAACACAGAGCGCTCTCTTCGTACGGAGGAGCACACTGCGGCCCTCGCAGCAGAAGCGCAAAGCAGCCTCTTAAGGCAATCCACCAGTTCAGCGATTCAAGACCCGGACACCTTCAAACGCGCCCGGAGTAATCGGCAACAAGACCGCCTGGCACGTTCCGAGCTCGCATAGAAATGAGGCCCCCACCCCAGTACCAGCCAAATGGCGAAATACGTGCCACATGTACATAATTACACATTAAAAATACCATGGGCACAGGTGGGGAGGGGGGGTACGACTACGGCATGCCCCAAGACGCGGCTCAGCCGCACTAGGGGCTTCCCGCTTTGTTATTTTTCTCTCTTTCAGGACTTTAATCTTTGGAAACCCTGTCCGGCAGTATGGTTGCCGGACACACGATGCAACAACCAAGGAGGCAGAAAGCTACGTCGCACCACGGAAATCCCAGGTGGTCTCTAACAACGAGTGAAATACCTGCTTTAAATACCATTCCTGAGCTTGCCCTTGGAGGGGACATGTCAAATAGTCCTACTTTTTGCTTATCGCACTACTTGTATCATTCTACTTTAACGCACCTTTTTGAATAAACAATGCATATCGCTAGACTACTATTGCATTCTCTATTCTTCTGATTTGGAGTTGCATATATATGCTATAAGTTCGGGGTGCCGCACTGTTCGAAAGTGTTCGGACTTCTCACGCCGTATTATGGGGTATGCTTAAGCCCCTAGCGTATTGGCCGTACCAGAGTGTACGGGTGCTAATGTCATGAATGAACATACACACACATACATATATATAAAGAGAATAGAATGCATAATAGTCTAGTGCTATGCATTGTTTATTCAAAAAGGTGCGTTAAAGCAGAATGATACAAGTAGTGCGATAAGCAAAAAGTAGGACTATTTGACATGTCCCCTCCAAGGGCAAGCTGAGGAATGGTATTTAAAGCAGGTATTTCACTCGTTGTCAGAGACCACCTGGGAGTTCCGTGGTGCGACGTAGCTTTCTGCCTCCTTGGTTGTTGCATCGTGTGTCCGGCAACATACTGCCGGACAGGGTTTCCAGAGATTAAAGTCCTGAAAGAGAGAAAAATAACAAAGCGGGAAGCCCCTAGTGCGGTTGAGCCGCGTCTTGGGGCGTGCCGTAGTCGTGCCCCCTCCCCACCTGTGCCCATGGTATTTTTAATGCGTAATTATGTACGCGTGGCACGGATTTCGCCGTTTGGCTGGTACTGGGGTGGGGGCCGCATTGCTATGCGAGCTCGGAACGTGCCAGGCGGTCTTGTTGCCGATTACTCCGGGCGCGCTTGAAGGTGTCCGGGTCTTGAATCGCCGAACTGGTGGATTGCCTTAAGAGGCTGCTTTGCGCTTCTGCTGCGAGGGCCGCAGTGTGCTCCTCCGTGCGGAGAGAGCGCTCTGTGTTTCCATTGACTGTGATGACCCCCCGAGGTCCTGGCATCTTGAGCTTGAGATATGCATAGTGCGGTACCGCATTGAATCTCGCAAATGCGGTTCGCCCGAGCAGTGCATGATAGCCACTGCGGAACGGGACTATATCGAAGATTAACTCCTCGCTTCGGAAGTTATCCGGGGATCCGAAGACCACTTCCAGTGTGACTGAGCCTATGCAATGGGCCTCTACACCTGGTATGACGCCTTTGAAGGTCGTTTTTGTGGGTTTGATCCTTGAGGGGTCTATACCCATTTTGCGCACTGTGTCCTGATAAAGCAGGTTCAGGCTGCTGCCGCCATCCATAAGGACTCGAGTGAGGTGAAATCCGTCAATGATTGGGTCTAGGACCAGTGCGGCGAATCCGCCATGACGGATACTAGTGGGGTGGTCCCTGCGATCGAAGGTGATCGGACAGGAGGACCATGGGTTGAACTTTGGGGCGACTGGCTCCAACGCATATACGTCCCTTAGCGCACGCTTCCGCTCCCTCTTGGGGATGTGGGTTGCGTATATCATGTTCACCGTCCGCACTTGTGGGGGGAACCTCTTCTGTCCTCCGGTGTTCGGCTGCCGGGGCTCCTCCTCGTCATCGCTATGTGACCCCTTATCTTTGTTTTCGGCATTTAACTTGCCGGCCTGCTTGAACACCCAACAATCCCTGTTGGTGTGGTTGGCTGGCTTGTCGGGGTGCCGTGTATTTGACACGAGCGATCGAGTATACGGTCCAAACTGGACGGGCCCGGAGTGCTTCTTTTGAATGGCTTTTTCCGCTGACCGGGTTTAGAGCCTTTGAATCCGGCATTGACTGACGTATCCTCGGTATTGTCGCTGTTAATGCGGCGCTTGTGTTTGTTGCGACGTGACCTGCCATTGCCATCCTTGGTATCCGAAGTACCATGGTTCTTTGATATATTATTGCTGCGAGCCAGCCAGCTGTCTTCTCCGCGCAAAAGCGGGTCATGAGTGTCGTGAGGGCTGCCATAGATTTCGGCTTTTCCTGGCCAAGGTGCCGGGCGAGCCACTCGTCGCGGATGTTGTGCTTAAAAGCTGCTAGGGCCTCTGCATCCGGACAGTCGACGATTTGATTTTTCTTTGTTAGGAACCGTGTCCAGAATTGCCTGGCCGATTCCTCTGGCTGCTGAATTATGTGGCTCAAGTCATCGGCATCTGGTGGTCGCACATAAGTGCCCTGAAAGTTGTCGAGGAATGCGGCTTCCAGATCTTCCCAACAGCCAATGGATTCTGCTGGCAGGCTGTTGAGCCAATGCCAAGCTGGTCCTTTGAGTTTGAGTGGGAGGTATTTGATGGCATGTAGAGTCATCACCGCGGGCCATGTGGATGTGTAGGAGGAAGTCCTCGATCCATACCGCAGGATCTGTTGTGCCGTCGTATGATTCTATATTTACGGGTTTGAAACCCTCTGGGATTTGATGATCCATTACTTCGTCTGTGAAGCATAGGGGCGCCTCTGTACTGGGCTATATCGCGACGCAGCTCAAATGAGTCTTGTCCTGTGTTCGGCCCGCCGGACTTACTTTTACTGTATCCGGCGTGACGGTTATCGTCTCGCATAGTGGCGCGCCCTCGCGATCCGTAGGATCGATCTTGCATGTTTTGCTTTGTCCTCCAATACGTCTCGTAGGTCTGCGTATTTCCCCATGTCTTGACATTTTTATTTGAGTGGCGTCGGGGTGCGGGCTGAACTTTTGGCTGAAATGCCTCTTTGTCGCGGCCACGAGGTGGCCGATCAGCCGCGTCATATGCTGGAGATGTAGGTTTTGGTGCTTCCTCCTCCAGTCGGGGTAGCAACCTGCGCTGTGGGTAACTCTTGGAGGGGCGTTCGAGTTTATATTCCTCAGCCGCAAGGACTTCAGTCCATCTGTCAGCTAGCAAATCTTGATCAGCTTGAAGCTGTTGTTGCTTTTTCTTAAGGCTATTTGTCGTGGCTATAAGCCGGCGCTTGAAGCGCTCTTGTTCGACGGGATCCTCAGGCACGGCGAATTCGTCATCTTCGAGGCTTGCCTCGTCTTTGGAGGGAGGCATGTAATTATCATCCTCCGCCTCTCCATCTGCCGCTCTCTTGGGAGGGCTGGCTTCTCCATCCTCCTGCCCTAAATCTTGTTGGAGGGGATTGTTGTCGTCTTTGGCACTGTCCGGAGTGCTATTATCTCATGTGCCGGTGTCACCGCTTTTGCTTTGGCGAGACTTAGAGCGGCGCCGCTGACGTCGGCGCTTGGGTTGCTTCTTGGAGGGGTCATCCTCCACTATCCCATCGCCATTGCCTTCTTTGGGTGTGTTCACCATATATATGTCATATGATGAGGTGGCTGTCCAGTGCCCTGTGGGCAGTGGTTCTTGTTCGCCTCCTGCATCATCGTCCATGTCGTCGATGTCTTCGGAGTCGAAGTCGAGCATGTCGGTTAAATCGTCGACAGTGGCTACTAAGTGGGTGGTTGGTGGGCGGCGAATTTCTTCGTCATCCGCATCCCAATCCTGACGGACATAGTTTGGCCAGGACTCTCCTGACAAGGAGAGTGACCTTAATGAGCTCAGTATGTCGCCGAAGGGCGAGTGCTGAAAGATATCCGCGGAGGTAAACTCCATGATCGGCGCCCAGTCGGATTTGATAGGCACGGGTGCAGGCGGTTCGGAGTCTGTGGCCGGAGAAGGATCCGGCAGTTTGGCATCACGGCTCTCGTGAAGGGTAAGGTCGATATTCGGCTCGATCGTCGCTGAGGATACGGCCTCTGTGGCGGGGTCTATTCACCCGTCCATGGATTGTGCAACAGGTTCCGAATAGAGGGTCGCAGCGGTTGCCGGTGCGATCTCCTGAACATTGTCCGATGGTAGAGCTAAATCATACTCATCATGACCGTGTGGCGCACAAGGCAGGGGCTCGAATCCGTCGAAGATCAAGTCTCCGCGGATATCGGCCGTGTAGTTTAAGCTTCCCAACCTGACCTGGTGGCCAGGGGAGTAACTCTCGATCTGCTCCAGATGGCCAAGCGAGTTGGCCCGCAGTGCGAAGCCGCCGAACACAAAGATCTGTCCGGAGAGAAAAGTCTCACCCTGAACTACATTGCTATCGATGATTGAAGGAGCCATCAAGCCTAAATATGACGACACAGAGGAACTCTCAATGAAAGCACCAATGTCGGTGTCAAAACCGGCGGATCTCGGGTAGGGGCTCCCGAACTGTGCGTCTAAGGCGGATGGTAACAGGAGGCAGGGGACACGATGTTTTACCCAGGTTCGGGCCCTCTCGATGGAGGTAATACCCTACGTCCTGCTTGATTGATCTTGATGATATGAGTATTACAAGAGTTGATCTACCACGAGATCGTAGAGGCTAAACTATAGAATCTAGCTTAAGGTATGATTGTATGTTGTCCTACGGACTAAACCCTCCAGTTTATATAGACACCGGAAGGGGCTAGGGTTACACAAGGTCGGTTACAAAGGAGGAGATATACATATCCATATTGCCTAGCTTGCCTTCCACGCCAAGTAGAGTCCCATCCGGACACGGGACGAAGTCTTCAATCTCGTATCTTCATGGTTCAAGATACAAGATTGAAGATACAAGATTGAAGACTTCGTCCTGTGTCCGGATGGGACTCTCCTTGGCGTGGAAGGAAAGCTTGGCAATACGGATATGTAGATCTCCTCCCTTGTAACCGACTTTGTGAAACCCTAGCCCCCTTCGGTGTCTATATAAACCGGTGGGTTTAGTCCGTAGGACAACCTAAAATCATACCATAGGCTAGCTTCTATGGTTTAGCCTCTACGATCTCGTGGTAGATCAACTCTTGTAATACTCATATCATCAAGATCAATCAAGTAGGACGTAGGGTATTACCTCCATCGAGAGGGCCCGAACCTGGGTAAACATCATGTTCCCCGCCTACTGTTACCATCCGCCTTAGACGCACAGTTCGGGTCCCCCTTCCCGAGATCCGCCGGGTTTGACACCGACGGTAAACCTAACCATAGCATGAAACATGTGGATCCAAATCAGCCCCTTATGAAGCAACGCATAAACTAGGGTTTAAGCTTCTGTCACTCTAGCAACCCATCATCTACTTATTACTTCCCAATGCCTTCCTCTAGGCCCAAATAATGGTGAAGTGTCATGTAGTCGACGTTCACATAAAACCACTAGAGGAGAGACAACATACATCTCATCAAAATATCGAACAAATACCAAATTCACATGACTACTAATAGCAAGACTTCTCCCATGTCCTCAGGAACAAACGTAACTACTCACAAAGCATATTCATGTTCATAATCAGACGGGTATTAATATGGATATAGGATATGAACATATGATCATTCTTAGAACGGCAACTTATATAATTCTTGTCATATGATCTCTTATGCTAGAGTAACAATTCAATCATAATTTCATGTATGAATCATAAACTTCATTGAAAACTAACAAACTATAATCTCAGTCATTGGAGCAATTGCAATTTATCATAACATAGGAAAGAGTCAATATAAGAGATTTTCAGCGAGTCCACATACTCAACTATCATATAGTCTTTCACAATTGCTAACACTCACGCAATACTTATGGGTATGGAGTTTTAATCAGACACAAAGAAAGATAGGGGCTTATAGTTTTGCCTCCCAACGTTTTACCTCAAGGGTAATGTCAACAATAATAGTTCATGAAAACTCACATCCAATTAGCCATATATACCAGGATCTTTCCAACATGTTGTGCTTGCCAAAAGATAAAATGTAAAAAGGAAGGGTGAAGATCACCATGACTCTTATGCAAGGTAGGAGATAAAAGTAAAAGATAGGCCCTTCGTAGAGGGAAGCAGAGGTTGTCATGCGCTTTTATGGTTGGATGCACAAAATCTTAATGCAAAAGAACGTCACTTTATATTGCCACTTGTGATATGGACCTTTATTATGCAGTCCGTCGCTTTTATTTCTTCCGTATCACACGATCGTATAAAGCTTATTTTCTCCCACACTAATAAGTCATACATATTTAGAGGGCAATTTTTATTGCTTGCACCGATGACAACTTACTTGAGGGATCTTACTCAATCCATAGGTAGGTATGGTGGACTCTCATGGCAAAACTGGTTTAAGGGTGTTTGGAAGCACAAGTAGTTTCTCTACTTGGTGCAAATAATTTGGCTAGCATGAGGGGGGAAGGCAAGCTCAATCATATTGGATGATCCATGACAATATAATTTATCTTAGATGTAAGAAAACATAACCCATTACATTGTCTTCCTTGTCCAATGTCAACTCTTTAGCATGTCATATTTTAATGAGTGCTCACAATCATAAAAGATGTCCAAGATAGTGTATTTATATGTGAAGACCTCTCTTTCTTTATTACTTCCTATTTATTGCAACGATGACCAAAACTATGTTTGTCAACTCTTAACAGCTTTTATTCATCATACTCTTTCTATGTGAGCTCATTACTCTTCATAAGACCCATATGATCTCTTTTATTTTCTTTTTATTCTTTCTCTTTTCTTTTATTCACTCAAGATTATGGCAAAAAAATCAAGCCCTTGACTCAACACTAATCTTTATTATATATAGCTCACGGACTCGATTACATAGAAGGATCATAAAGCAAAACTCACAACTAGATCATACTAGAAAATTTATGCTACTAGATCAAGATATTACCAAAAGGATCGAACTAAGAAAAACGGTAAACATAGAAGTGATGGTAATATGATACCGGGGCACTCCCCCACGCTTGGCACTTGCCAAGGGGAGTGCCCATACCAGATACTCAATTCTTCTTTGTTGGTGGAGAGGGTGGATGTGGGTGTCAAAACCGGCGGATCTCGGGTAGGGGGTCCCGAACTGTGCGTCTAAGGCGGATGGTAACAGGAGGTAGGGGACACGATGTTTTACCCAGGTCCGGGCCCTCTTGATGGAGGTAAAACCCTAGGTCCTGCTTGATTATTCTTGATAATATGAGTAGTACAAGAGTTGATCTACCACGAGATCAAAGAGGCTAAACCCTAGAAGCTAGCCTATGGTATGATTGTATGTTGTCCTACAGACTAAAACCCTCTGGTTTATATAGACACTGGAAGGGGCTAGGGTTACACAAGGTCGGTTACAATGGAGGAGATATACATATCCGTATTGCCTAGATTGCCTTCCACGCCAAGTAGAGTCCCATCCGGACACGGGACGAAGTATTCAATATCGTATCTTCATAGTCCAACAGTCCGGCCAAAGGATATAGTCCGGCTGTCCGGAGACCCCCTAATCTAGGACTCCCTCAGTAGCCCCTGAACGAGGCTTGAATGACGATGAGTCCGGCGCGCAATGTTGTCTTCGGCATTGCAAGGCGGGTTCCTCCTCCGAATACACCACAGAAGAATTTGAATACAAGGATAGTGTCAGACCCTGCAAAATAAGTTCCACATTCCACCGTAGAGAGAATAATATTACCACAAATCTAATTTGCTAACACATTTTGGAAGCATGACATCATGCCACGGCCCGGTAATTATTTGAACGATTTTTTCTTTTTAACCAGCCCCCGCACATATCGTGGCGTTTTCTTGACACATCTTGGTCAAAGCAGATATCGTGTTCCCCTTATTACGGGATTTTTCATCAATACGGACGTTGGTAACCCAACCACGCCATCAATTACGGCGCTTGGGGATAAGCGAGTTTTACCTGGCAAGTGGGGGCGCATTAGTTTAGTCCGCCCTTATTAAAGGGATAGAATCTCACCTTTTTCTACCCACGCCTTCTTCTCCTTGCCTCATCTATTTCTCGTACACTCGAGCTCCAGCGCCCAGTTGCATCTCCTCCTCAACTCTCCAAACCATGTCCGGAGTCGGGAGGTAAGTGGATGGCCTCCTCGTCACAGAGGGCAATCAAAAAGTTATGTGGAGCCGGATACTTAGCCGTGGATATCGCGCACCGGCTGCCAGTCGCGGGGGCAGGTCGTCTACCCCAAACCTCACCGAAAGGGTGGTTTTCCTCCCCCACTTCGTCCGTGGACTGGGGTTTCCCCTCCATCCATTCGTCCGCGGCCTCATGTTCTATTATGGGCTAGACTTTCATGATCTGGCCCTGAATTTCATCCTCAACATCTCAACGTTCATCATCGTGTGCGAGGCTTTCCTCCGCATCCGGCCCCACTTCGGCCTGTGGCTGAAGACCTTCAATATCAAGCCGAAGGTGGTGGGCGGCCAACAAGCGGAATGCGGCGGAGCCATGGTGGGCAAAATGCCAACGTTATATGGCTCCGAGGGCTCTTCATGGGAGACCATAAAGGGGTGGCAATCGGGGTGGTTCTACATCACCGAGCCGCGCGACACCAACTGGGGTGCGGCCCCCGAGTTTCGATCCGGAATCCCACGCGGCTCACTTCCTGGAAGGAGAAGGGCCTGTCCTGGGGTTCATCGGTGGAGCTGGACGGACTCCAGAAGTGTATCCGGAACATGATAAGCAAGAAACTTAAGCTTGTCAACATAGTCCAGGTCATGCTCTTCCGCCGGATCCTCCCGTGTCAACAACGGGATTTCAACTTATGGGAGTTCGACCCGGCCGGCACCAGACTCTAAGCAAGCTCTTCGACACGACGCATAAAGACGTCTGGAGGGTGCTGTTCAAGGGCGCCGAGGTCCCTCCTTCTCTTACCGAGGACGCGGGCTAAGCGCGAAGCGTTCTGCGAATCCGGTAAGTTCTGTACATCTGATAGGGTGTTTATTTCCCATAGCTTAACATGTGCGGGGTCTGAGCTCCCATGCCTTTGACAGGACTGGGTGGAGACATCGGAGCAGATCAACTGTCCGGCCCTCTGCCCGAAGACACTGCACAGCTCTCCTGATGGAGATGCTGACTCCGGCCTTATGAGGTGCCGATAAGACAAGAAGAAGGCCAAGGGAACCCGAAAAAGTTCTCGGCGCTAGGTGGTATCGGACTCATCGTCCGATAACTCTGAGACGCACTCCTTCCACGAAAATGAGGGGAAGGAAGACGAAGAATCTCCCCCTCCAGCCGGGGGAGACAAGAAGAGGAAGGCCGCCCCAACCGGGGAGGCCGAAGGGTCCAAGAAAGGAAGGACTCTCCTTCCGGACTGTTCCACCACCGCCGCTGATGGCGAACACGAGTGGCTGCTCAGGGCCAAGCCCCTGGCGAAGTCGTAAGTATTCGGATACCAGAGTAACTCATTGCATACCTTTGCCGCACTACTTCTCCTAACTTCGAATATGATTATGCAGTCCTGCCCCAAGCCCGTATCGATGTATCATCGTCGTACGGTTCCTTGGACTCATCGGACATGAATAGTGATACACTTCAACCGCCACCTCTCCTTGTCCTACGGACAATGCTGAGGTACTGTCTCAGGGGCAACCAAGCCGAGGGGAGACAGTTCCGGAGGCGCCTCAAGGCGACCTTCCGGACTCCAGGAGCAAAGGGAGCAAGGCTCCCGGGGGCTCCAAGTTCGGCTCTCAGCCGAACACCGCGCCGGAACCTCCAGTGGTTCCGGACTCGGGCAGCAGCCCCCTTCCAAAAGGGGCAAGACGTCGTGCCGGTGACCTCTGTCCATCCAGGGGCACCGGATAACCTGTTGGAAGCGCTTCGCGGCGTTTCCATCGACGAAGAGCACCGCACTATTATGAGTGTGGTGATCAAGAAGGTCAGTCCGCCAAGAGCGGATTGACTGAAGCCTGTGCCAGCCTTCTAACAGCTTTGAGGTAAGTATTTAAAATATAGGAAAAATATTACCCGCATAGAACAGTAGCCCCTGATGCTCTGTTTGGTGTTCACAAAGAAAAGCCGAATAGAGGATCAAATAATATATGCAGGAGTCTAATATAAGTATGCCTGTATGCGTATTCAGGCTTCGCTGCTGACCTCTTGCCGCACTGACTGCGGAGGTCGCCGCACTGAAGCAGGACCTCGAGGGGTCCGAGAAAGAGCTCTGTCCGGATTTCGGGTTCCGGCAGACCCTTGAGGTTCGAACACTGGGGTGCGCTGCGGAGATTTCGCCTCCTACCTACCTGCACCCCTCCGCCTCGCAGATCTAAACTATGGAAAGAACAACACAAGAGACACAGGGTTTATACTGGTTCGGGCCACCGTTGTGGTGTAATACCCTACTCCAGTGTGTGGTGTGGTGGATTGCCTCTTGGGCTGATGATGATGAACAATACAAGGAAGAACAGCCTCGCGAGGGTCTGTTCTGGGCTGGGGGATGAACTGCTGGGAGGAAGTTCAGTCCCTTCCTCTCTCTCTCTCTCTGATCCTTTTATCCTTCTCTTCCCCCTCCTTGCGGGTGGCCGGTCCTATTTATAGAGGCCCTGGTCCTCTTCCCAAATATCGAGCGGGAAGGGAGCCAACAATGGCGGGCTAATTTGAAGGGGGACAGCTAGTATCAGCTATCCTGACAAAAGTAGTCTTCGCCTGCGCAAAGCTCTGGTGATGACGCCGTCTTGGGCTCCACGATGACCTCCGTCTCGTAGTCCTCCTGGTCTTGGTCTCGTTGCACCGAAATGGCAACCTTTGCCTGATGCCTCGGTACTCCGCGGCTGCGCTTGCCCCCTTTGCACCAAAGAGGAAAGGAGGACACTGCGCGGGCTGGCACCCGCCTGGCGCCCTTGGTCGTCATGGCTTGCGTCACGGGCACCTCGTGAGGTACCCCGCCTTGTCTCTCCGCCTCCTCGTGAGCCAGCCTGACGAGGCCGTGCCTGAGGAAGCTCCGCGTCGTCCGCCCCGCGAGGCTTGGCCCCTCGCGAGGGTCTTGGGTTTGTGTTGGTGAAGATGGGCCGTGCTGGGCCCCCCTTTGAGCCACGCCGCAGGCCGCAGGCAGGCAAGTCTGGGGACCCCCGTTCCCAGAACGCCGACAGTAGCCCCCGGGCCCAAGGCGCGCCCGGACTTGGCCGTGCAGGGAGGCGGAAGGGCAAGAGCGAAGCGCCGCGGGCCCTAACAGCCTGCGGCCTTGGGCGCCGCGTGGCGGTTGATTGGACGTGGGCGTCTCACTTCCCCATGGCGCCTCGGCAACTGCACGGATTGGACAAGTCCCTGCATGCAAAGCGGGTCATAATTACCTGCGATCATGGGGGCCG
Source organism: Triticum urartu (assembly GCF_003073215.2). Lineage (NCBI taxonomy): Eukaryota > Viridiplantae > Streptophyta > Magnoliopsida > Poales > Poaceae > Triticum > Triticum urartu. The sequence continues at coordinate 447,319,560 of NC_053027.1, forward strand.
TCGGTTGGCCCTCGCCAGCTATAAGTACGGATGCGCGCCCTTCCAGTTCATCTCCCCTTGCTTCTCCTTCTTCTTCATGGCCCCGTCGAGGAGGTTCTCGGCCGTAGAGAAGGGGAAGGCTCGCCAGGTTGAGCTGCTCTCCCCCGCCCAAGCGTGGCCGAGGGTGCCCTCGCAAACATCCTGTGGCCACCACGGCAGCTCCCCGCGGCCGTGGAGGCGATTTTCAGCACAGCGACGGGCGGATTGCTGCGGCCGGGGGGCGCGCTCCGGTGCGCGTCCCCCTAGGCCGCGCTTTCGCGCTGCTGAGGCTGCCGGAGTTCGTCGTGTGGTCGGCGGAGCCGACTAGCACCCGGCTTCCACTTCCTCGCTTCCTCCTTGGCGAGCTCCAGGCTGGCGCCCCGGGCGGCCTCTGGCTTCAGGCCGAGGGGTGATGCAGCCGGGCCTCATGGGTTTCACTGGAGGTCTCCGCAGCCGGGAGCCTGGCCCTGGCCCGCGGGTGGCAGACGTTTGCCCATGCGCGTGGCCTGGGCCATCGGTGTACCCTGCACTTCAAGTTTGACGGCGATGCCACCCTCTACGTGAGGGTGTTTGGGGAAGATGGTCGCCGCGCAGGGTGCTGCCCCGAGAGGACGACCGCGGTGGGAACCCAGCTCCGGCGATGATGGAGAAGACAGCGCTCGTGTGACGCGGTGCTCAGGGTTCCTCAAGCTTCTCTGGTTCTTCTTCAGGCGGCGACTCTCTCTAGCTGGTGGCCGCGGTCAGCCTCCACGCCGTCGTATCTGCTTGGGAGGTGGTAGCGTGTCCGCCCGCCGTCGCGCCACGGTGAAGCGCGAGAGGGAGTCTGCCTGAGCCCAAGGCAGCTCGATCCTTCCCTGCGGGCCGGTGTGAGGCGAGCTGCGCCTGATTTGTTCTTTTCTCTTTCCTTTTTCCCTGCACAAAAGACAGTAGTGTGGAGCCCCGCAGGGGCGTGTTTGGGTTATTGCTGTTAATCACGTTTTTCTTCTCCGTTATCGTACCTTCCGGCTACGTGCCTGTGCGTGGATAGTTCCGCCCCGGCCGTGGGGAGGCGACCGACCCAGGCCCTTGTGTTTGTGTCGCGGTGCGCCGTGGGGCACGGACTGGAGGGGTGATCCTGTATGGGCCAGGTCGCGAACCCTTTGAACGACTAGGATGGGAAATTCGCGAGGGCACTCGGCTGCCCCCCCCTCGTTCGCGAGGCCTTGCACAAGAGAAATCGAGGCAGGAGAGTGAAAAGTCGAAGAACCACAAGCCAAAGACGGCAACAACTTCAATAAAACTTCGAATGAGAAGGAACAAGCCAACTGCGGAAAGCAAATGAAAAGCCGCGTCCGGCACCTAATCTAGTCTTCGACGTCTTCTCACCAGCGCGGAGCTAAGTGCTGCCACTGGGCGTGGGAGGGAGCCCCAGGGCCTGAGGCCGGCGCTCCTGAGACTCCGGGGCGTGTACAGCCCCAACTCATTATTACGTGAGAGTGTCACGGGCGGCGAGCTTCACAGGCGTTGGCCTTCTTCACAGGCTCCGGGCCTTTTCCAAAACGCGACAAGCTTCACAGGCATTCGCCTTCTTCATAGGCTCTGGGCCTTTTCCAAAACGCGACAGCTTCACAGGCATTCGCCTTCTTCACAGGCTCTGGGCCTTTTCCAAAACGCGATAGCTTCACAGGCATTCGCCTTCTTCACAGGCTCTGGGCCTTTTCCAAAACGCGATAGCTTCACAGGCATTTGCCTTCTTCACAGGCTCTGGGCCTTTTCCAAAACGCGATAGCTTCACAGGCATTCGCCTTCTTCACAGGCTCTGGGCCTTTTTAGGGGTAGAACCTCCGGAGGTGCTGGATGTTCCATGCGTTCTGGACTGGCACCCCCTCCTGAGTCTCCAAGCGCGCGGAGCCGGGCCTGGAAACATGAACAACTTTGAACGGGCCCTCCCACATGGGAGAGAGCTTGTGCAGCCCCTCCCTGGAGAGAACCCGCCTGAGCACGAGGTCTCCTACCTCGAGAGTTCTGGGGCGGATGTTGCGGCAGTGATATCGCCGCAGTGCTTGTTGGTACCTCGCCGCTCGTAGCGCGGCTTCTCGGCGACGTTCCTCCCCCAGCACGAGGTCCATCCCCCGCATGGCGTCCTGCTGCGCCTCGTCGAACGCCAGGACCCGCGCGGAGCGACGTCTGACCTCGTGAGGGAGGACCGCTTCGGCTCCGTAGACCAGGAAGAACGGGGTCTCTCCAGTCGGCTTGGTCGCGGTTGTGCGGATGGACCACAACACGGACTGAAGCTCGTCGTACCAACCTCTGCCGCAGGCCTCCAGCTTCTTCTTGAACGTCCTGGTCTTGAGGCCCCTCAGGACCTCCGCGTTGGCTCGCTCGGCCTGGCCGTTGCTTCGGGGGTGCGCCACCGAAGCGTAGCATATCTGCGTTCCAAGGTTAGCACAGTATGTTTTGAAGAGGTTACTGGTGAACTGCGAACCGTTGTCCGTGATGATGCGGATTCGGCACCCCGAACCGGCTCACGATGCCCTTGATGAACTTGACCGCGGAACCCGCGGGAATGGTGCGGACAGCCTCTACTTCAGCCCACTTGGTGAACTTGTCCACGGCGACGTAGAGGTAGCGGTAGCCCCCTGGCGCCCGAGGAAACGGGCCCAAGATGTCCAGCCCCCAGACTGCGAATGGCCACGAAAGGGGTATAGTCTGCAAGCCTCCTGCTGGCTGATGGATCTGCTTGGCGTGGAACTGGCAGGCCTCACAAGCTTTCACTAGTTCGACGGCGTCATTGAGCGCGGTGGGCCAATAAAACCCACTGCGGAACGCCTTGCCGACGAGGGTCCGTGATGATGAATGATGTCCACAGTCTCCGCCGTGTATATCTTCCAGCAGTTCCTTCCCTTGCTCCCTGGAGATGCAGCGCAGGGATACATCGTTTGGTCGCTTCCGGTAGAGCTCTCCATCCTTGATGCAGTATGCCGTGGCCTGGCGTGCCACTCGCTCCGCTTCCTCCTCCTTCTCCGGCAGGGTCCCTTGCGTTAAGTAACTCCGGAGCTCCGTGATCCAACATCCCTCCTGAGGTTCCATCGTCAGGAGCAGGCGTGGCTCCTGAGGCCGGGCCACAGGCGGAGCTCCTGAGGCAGGTGGCTGGGGGAGCTCCTCCCGGGGCTGAGCCGTGTTTGATAATGACGGCAGGGCTAGGGCTTGAAGAGCCGCTCCTCGAAAACGCCAGGCTCCTGAGGTAACCGCCTGGACGCCCGTTTGGCGATGTCGTCGGCCTCCTGATTGGTGCCACGGGGCACATGCTGCAACTCCAACCCCCAGAACTGCTTCTCCATCCTGCGGACCTCCGCAAGGTAGGCTTCCATGTGCTCATCCTTCGGCTCGTACACCTTGTTGGAGAAATTGACAAGGAGCTGCGAATCGCCCTTGATGGTGAGGCGTTTCACCCCCAGGGCAGCTGCGGCCTTCAAGCCCGCTATTAAACCTTCATACTCCGCTATGTTGTTGGAGACCTTTTCACCTTGCTGGAAACAGAGCTGCACAGCGTAGTAGAGCTTGTCCTGAGTGGGCGATATAAGCGCCGCCCCAGCCCCAGCGCCATGCCTGGAGAACGCTCCATCGAAGTACATGACCCAACCTTCTGGCGCCTCGCTTCCCGGGGAGAGGGACCGATCCTCGTCGGCCTTGAGGCCTGGTGCCTCCGTCCATTCTTCCACGAAATCCGCCAACGCTGCTCCCTTGATGACTCTGGTCGTGCTAAATTCGAGCTGCAATGCTTGTAGTTCTATGTTCCACTCAGCGACCCTTCCAGCTGAGTTAGGGCTCCTGAGCACTCTCTCCAGGGGGTATGACGAGACGACCTTGATGGGGTGACCCTGAAAATAGTGCCGCAGCTTGCGCGAGGCCACCAGTAGCGCGAGGAGGAGTTTCTGAGGCATGGGGTACCGTGCCCTCGCATCCCGCAAACACCGTGCTGACGAAGTACACTGGGTGCTCAACAATGGAGTGCGCATGCTGGTGGCTCTTGTAGGATCGAAAGTATGTCTAGAGGGGGTGATTAGACTACTTGACCAAATAAAAACTTATCATTTTCCCAATTTTAGTTCTTGGCAGATTTTAGCTATTTTAGGACAAGTCAAGCAATCATCACACAATTCAAGCAAGCATGCAAAGAGTATATTGGCAGCGGAAATTAAAGCATGCAACTTGCAAGAATGTAAAGGGAAGGGTTTGGAGAATTCAAACGCAATTGGAGACACGGATGTTTTTCCCGTGGTTCGGATAGGTGGTGCTATCCTACATCCACGTTGATGGAGACTTCAACCCACAAAGGGTAACGGTTGCGAGAGTCCACGGAGGGCTCCACCCACAAAGGGTAACGGTTGCGCGAGTCCACACAGGGCTCCACCCACGAAGGGTCCACGAAGAAGCAACCACCCACAAAGGGTCCATGAAGAAGCAACCTTGTCTATCCCACCATGGCCATCGCCCACACAGGACTTGCCTCACTAGGGGTAGATCTTCACGAAGTAGGCGATCTCCTTGCCATTACAAACTCCTTGGTTCAACTCCACAATCTTGTCTGAGGCTCCCAAGTGACACCTAGCCAATCTAGGAGACACCACTCTCCAAGAAGTAACAAATGGTGTGTAGGTAATGAACTCCTTGCTCTTGTGCTTCAAATGATAATCTCCCAACACTCAACTCTCTCTCATAGGATTTGGATTTTGTGGAAAGAAGATTTGAGTGGAAAGCAACTTGGAGAGGCTAGAGATCAAGATTCATATGGTAGGAATGGAATATCTTGGTCTCAACACATGAGTAGGTGGTTCTCTCTCAGAACATATGAGTTGGAATGGTGTATGTGTTCTGATGGCTCTCTCTCCGAATGAAGAGGAGGTGGAGGGGTATATATAGCCTCCACACAAAATCCAACCGTTACACACAGTTTTCCAATCTCGGTGGGACCGAATCAACAAACTCGGTCGGACCGAAAATGTAAACCTAGTGACCGTTAGATATTTTCGATGGGACTGACATGCAACTCGGTAGGACTGATATGGTTAGGGTTTGGGCATAACATAATCTCGGTGAGACCGATTACACAAACTCGGTGAGACCGAATTTGGTAATTAGCTAACTAGAGAGTTGGTCAGGCAAACTCGGTGGGACCGATTTGCTCTTTTGGTGAGACCGAAAAGTTACAAAGGGGAAACACTGAATTTACATTGCAATCTCGGTGGGACCAATTCGCTCTTTCGGTGAGACCGAAAAGTTACGAAAGGGAAACAGAGAGTTTGCAATCCCATCTCGGTGAGACCGAGATCCCTATCGGTAGAACCGAATTGCTAGTGTTTGGCAGTGGCTTATGACAAGTGAAACTCGGTGGCGCCGGAAGGAAGAATCGGTAGGACCGAGTTTGGCTTAGGGTTTAGGTCATATGTGGATATAGGAAAGTAGTTGAGAGTTTTGGAGCATATCACTAAGCACATGAAGTAAGAGGCTCATTAAGCAACACCTCATCCCTCCTTGATAGTATTGGCTTTTCCTAAAGACTCAATGTGATCTTGGATCACTAAAATATAAAATGAAGAGTCTTGAGCTTTTGAGCTTGAGCCAATCCTTTGTCCTTAGCATTTTGAGGGTTCCACTTTCACATCCATGCCATGCCAATCATTGAGCTTTCCTGAAATAATCATCTTGGAATAGCATTAGCTCAGTGAGCTATATGTTGTTATGAATTACCAAAACCACCTAGGAAATAGTTGCACTTTCAATCTCCCCCTTTTTGGTAATTGATGACAACATATAGATCAAAGCTTCGACAAGTGATAATAAGCATGAAATATATCGTTGCTTTGAGAAGTATGTGATAAGTAAGAGCTCCCCCTAAGTTTGTGCATATTTAAAATTTGCTTTGGACTGGAAATGCACAAGGAGTTAGAGTCATGGGTTACTCTTCCATGTCACATACATCTTGGTGGAGTGCTTAAAATGATAAGAATGAAATACATGCACTCATCACCAAGAATAGTGAATGATCACATAAGATAGATAAGATAATAGCATTAAGCAAGCATTAAGTGTAGCTTATGATCAAACACATGATCATCAATGTCTCACAAGCAATGACATAGTATCTCAAGCACTCAAAAGCAAACAAGTTCGAAAAACCACCAAATAAAGCAAGAGAGAAAAAAACAACACTCTCTCTCTCTCTCGAAGCCTATGATCTATACATCTTCTCCCCCTTTGGCAACAAGTTACCAAAAAGTTCCTAGAAAATGCATAGTGCTAGATCGACGCTCAGGCTTCATCTTATGGTGGTGGTGGAGTCCGGATCACTCCAAGGACGAAGGCTTCTATAGATGTTGAAGTAGACGCTGGAGTTGGAGCTGAAGTAGATGCTGGAGCTGGTGGAACTGAAGCTGTAGCTGGTGCAGAAGTGGTGGCTCTTGTGTCAGCAACTGGCACGGCAGACTACCTCGGACCTTTTGGCACTCTGGCAAAGGCATGAGTGGTAGTTCTGCCTCTCCTCTCCTGCATGTCATCCTGGAGCTGCTCCACTGCAGTCTGAATATCTGTCACCTTGACATCCAAGTCATAGAACTTTTGTTCCATGATCCTCTCTAAGCTTGCCTAGTTCTGAGTTAGGGTGGCTAGTCCTTTCTCAATCCGCAGGGTGGATGCAATCAGGTAACCAAGCTGCTCTTGTTTAGTTTTCAAGAAATACTAAGATGCCTCCTCTTGAGTTGGCATCTTGGCAGCTTTCTCCTTCCTTGCCTTCTCCTTCTTTGCTTGTGCTTGGGCAGACGATGGCTCATTCTTAGTCATGAAAACTTGATTGTCCTCAAAATCTGGACGGATGGCCAGGTGTTCCTTGTCCAATAAATATATGCCCGTGCCCATCTTAGAGTTGATGAGCTCCTGAATTTGAGGTGCGTATCCATAGCTCCTCTTCTGATCTGCTGCAGTCCTCTTGATAGTCTCTACTATGAGGCTCATGACCTTGAACTTCTGTGGCACATCAAAGACGTGAAGCAAGTTGATTGCATGGCCTCTGATCATCTTGTGATCTCCAGACTTGGGCAAGAGAGTGTGCCTCAATATCCAATTGATTGTTGGCAGCCCTGACAGAAGATAGTGCACTGAGCCAAATTTGAAAGTGTCAAGAGCTTCATTTGGAATTTCCTTGTACATGTTGGACATTGAGTTGTGGTCCATCTTCTTCTTGGCATAAATGTCCAAGTCATCTGCTTGCTCCTCTGGGGCATTGATCAACTTTGCCCATTCCTCAACAGTTGATTGGTACCTCGTACCTTCAGACATCCATGTGATCCTTCCATCTCGGTAGAAGTGTGCTGTGGAGTAGAATTGCATGATAAGCTCCTCGTTCCACTTTGTGAGCTTCTGCCCAACAAAGTCTGCAACTCCACACGCACTAAAGCTGTCATACACTCCAGGGTAGTGTTCCTCATTTTCCTTCATGTAAGTCCAGTCGACCCATCTCATGTCACAAACAATGGGCTTCTTATCTAGCAGCACTGTCTCATAGAAGTCCTGCTGTTCCTTGGTGTGAAATCTGTAATCCACAGCAGTCCTTCTCCTTGAAGCATACGGGTCTGCTTCTCTCCACTTCCTCAGCCCTGAATCTCTCCTGAGCTTCATGTCCTCAGCCACAGGATGAGCATCGTTGTCGTCTGGGATCTTGGGCTTGAGCTTTCTAAGAACTTGCTCTTCATCCTCTTCTTCAGCAATAGTCTCAGGCACTGGGGCCTTGTTCTTCTCAGCTGCAGGAATGCTCCTTGTATTCCTCTTTGGTTTTGGCTTGGAGGCAACTTTGGGCTTAGATGCAGTAGCCCCTGATCTTATGGCATCACCCATCAGCTTGGGTGCCTTAGGTGCTGGTGCAGCTACCTCTTCTTCCTCTTCCTCTTCCATGTTGGAAGCCTTTCCTAGCACTCTAGCTACGGTCTTCTTGACCCTTTCCTTCCTCTTCTTGCCTTCTGCAGCAACTAGCTCTTTGGGAGTGGGCTTCTCAGTTGAGGCTCTAGCCTTTAACATAGGCTGCCTGCCTGCTGGCCTTTTGATCTTTAGACCTGGCTTTGTGCCTTGAGCTGGCTCAACTCTCTTTGATGTGGCCTCTTCCTCTGCCACATAATCTTCATCTTCGGAGTCTGAAGTTCTCTTCTTCCTCTGTCTGGTGGCAGCTTTTGGCAGATTGCTTGGTGTACTTCTGCTGCCATCATCTGAAGAGCTGGAGGGACTAGTGCCCTCACTCATCTGCACTTGCTGCTCTGACAAGTTCTGGCTGTCACTCTGATCAGACATGCTGCAAGCTCTGACTGCTGACCCTGTGAATAGTTTATAGATGAGGTAGAATAGATGAGCATCACAAAATGCAGAGATTTTTGCACAAGAATGATCCAAAAACTTAGTTTTAGTTTCCCACTGAAATAATCTTGGATCTACCGATTTTTAAACTAGGTGATACCGAATCAGTTTTGGAACCTAAACTAGTGAACTCGGTTGGACCGAGTCACAGTTTGGTGGCACCGAGACTGCTAGGGTTTCACAGAGTTCCAAAATTGGTCACATCGATAAGTAATTCTCGGTCAGACCAAGTCTCACTTGTGCAATGGCATAAGCCAAATCGGTGGGACCGAGTTTTTCTACTCAGTGGGTCCGAGATGGTTTCGGCGGAAACCTAACCCTAAAATTTTCGAATCAAAGCTAATCTACGGGCGTATTGACTGGATAGGAGTGTTTTAATCGTGGCAAGAATCATGATGATCACAATGTGCTGAGAATTGGATTGGAGAATAGCACAAAGATCGAGTCCATACCCTAGCTCGGCGGAGACTCGCTACAGCGGCAACGGCGGGGCAGAATTCCCGTTGACGGTGACGGAGACCAGCGACTGGAGGCGGCTGGTGGCGAGAAGACGATCCAGAGACCACGTTGGCAGAGCAGGCTATCGCGCGGGCGAAGGGGTTCGGAGAAATTTCCAAATTTTGCCCGTGACTATATATAGCCCGACCCTGTCGGTGTGACCGAGTGGAACAACTCGGTGGCACCGAGATACATAACTGCATGCAGTTACTGAAACTCGGTGTGACCGAAATGTTCAAATCGGTTGCACCAAGATCAAAAACCTAGATCAACTTAATGATCTCGGTAGGACCGAAAGTGGGGTATCGGTCAGACCGAGAATCATAAAGAGGTTTTGGAAGTTTAAGTCTATGACGAATCGGGGACTCCGAGCGCTCCTCACACAGAGTGGTTCGAATCTGACTTGATCAAATTTTGTGATGCAGCATGAATAGAGTTTGAGACGAGAAAAGCATAGATAGCTAGAGGAGGTTCTTAGGCATTCTTGTCCATCCACTTGGCAAAGGAAATAAACCCAAACGATCAAAACAACAAGTGGATGTCCTCGAATTAGCAAAATATGCAACCAGCATGCTCACACAATAAGATGGCAAATGAAATATGTGGCAAGGCATGCACAACCAATTCTAGCATCTATCAAGCAATTTGCGATGACAAGGTCATCTATATATGAGTATATTGACTTAGGAGTCAAGTGAGAACACTTGATCATAGGTCATACTCATCGTTTAAGCTCAAGTGGTGTTACCACTTTTACATAAAGCATTGTTGTGTTCACATCTTTAGAGTTGCTTTAGCTCAAGTCTTAGAGTAAAGCTCCCCCTAGATGTGATATCCCCCCTTGGAGGGATGAACTAACCTTGGGTTTTGTCGATGATGACTTCATGTAGATGTTGAAGATGTGGATGCTCAACGTTGATGTAGATAGCTTGGAGCTATCCATTTGAGTGAATTGCACTTTCAATAGCTATATGGGTTAGTCCCACAAGGAACAAACAAGGATATCCATAGACATAGAGTGATGCACACACAAGATGATGTCCATGAAAACTTTTAGGTTACCTTGTCCCTTGTCTTACCAACAAGAGGGTTTGTGACTCCTTGAACTAGTGCAAGATGTGGAAGTTGATTGCACTTGTTCTTGCCAAAATGATAAGAGTGAAGTATGTTGGCGGAGTCACCCTCAAGAACTCTCTAGTTCTTCTTCTTTTGGATCCACACCATCTTGATGGGAATCCTTGGAGTTGTAGTCGTACTTGATGAAGTGGAACTTGAAGTAGTCTTGGGAATCCACTTGACTAAGGTCTTAGGAGCTTCTTCAAATGCGTCAATTTCCTCTTGAAGCTTGTCCTTGCCTTTTTGCTTGTAGTCTTGTGGTGGAAGATCATCTTGAGCTTGTGTCCCCTTGAAAGAAGTATCATACTTCTCTTGTTGAGGAACAAACTTTGTCTTGGGGTATTGATCTTCTTCCCACTCAACTCCATTGGCATTGAACTTTCGTTCAAAACCAACGCCTTGATTCTTCCGGTGCATTCCTTGCTTGCGCACAATTTCCTCGAATTGCTTGCTCCCGGCAAGGCTTTTGTACACTCCTTTCTCTATAATTCCCTTCAATAAGCTATTTTCTTGCTCAAGTGTAACTTGGCTAAGAGAGTCATTAGTGGAATCAAGAGAACTACTAGAAGCAACAATATTGGATTTAGCATGATCATTGTTACTGCTAGAGGAAGAATCTTTCTTGTTCTTGTTACTAGACTTGACTTGAGGCATGTAATTGGATAAGAGTAAATGCTTGGCAATGTAAGAAGAACTTTTCTTGCGGAGATCATCATTGATTGCTTTTAAGAACTCATGCTCTTGCTCAAGGTTGAGCTTTTCAAAGCATAATTTCTCATGAGCTCTTAATAGTTCTCGATGATCTTCGAAGATAGTTTCATGAGCTAACTTAAGAGTGTTTAGTTCTTTAGTTAGAGCCTCAATCTTTTCCTTATCATTGTCATTCGTTTTATCTTGATTAGCATGATTAATTGACATTTCATCATAGTATTCATCACTAGAGTTTTCAACAAGCAAATCATCACCTAACAAGTCATCTTCATCACTATTGAAATCAACATACTCGGGGTGTGTTACCTTAGGACCTTTGGCCATGAAGCACCTTCCAATTCCTTCATTTGGTGAGTCAAATATGTCGTAGGAGTTGGTTGACACAAGTGCTAGACCGGCAATACCTTCATCTTGAGTATCTTCGGAGTCGGAGTGATAACTTCTCTCGGAGTGGCTGTCGGAGTCGGAGCCGGATACCCATTCACCAACATGAGCTTGATGTCTTCGTCTTGTGTAGCTCCTCGATGATTTTTCCTTCCTTTCCGAATCCTTGCTTCTCCGTGAGTATCTTCGTTCATAACGATCATCTCTACTCCTTCTCTCTCTTGGTGGTGATTCTTTGCTTCTTGTTTTTGGAGAATCTTCTCTTCTCTTGTAGGGAGCCGTACACTCATTGGAATAGTGTCCGGGTCTTCCACAACTGTAGCAGTTTCGCTCTCGACTAGAAGATCTTTTGTCATTGTAGGACCTTGACTTGAAGCTTCTATCTTTGCTTCTACTCTTGTAGAACTTGTTGAAGTTCTTCACCATTAATCTCAATTCTTCATTGAAGTCTTGTTTCTCACTTGATGATGTAGGGGCTTCACATGAGGCTTTATAGGCACCACTTGATTTGCTGTGAAGTTCCTCTTTATCCTTAAGTGACATCTCATGAGCAACAATTCTTCCAATCACCTCCGTTGGCTTGAGATCTTTGTAATTGGGCATCATTTGGATCAATGTGCACACGGTATCATATTTTCCATCCAAGGCTCTTAGAATCTTCTTGATGATGAATCTATCGGTCATCTCTTCACTTCCTAAGCCGGCAATCTCGTTTGTGATGAGAGCAAGCCTAGAGTACATTTCAGCGACACCTTCACCATCCTTCATCTTGAACTTGTCAAGTTGGCTTTGAAGCACATCCAACTTGGATTCCTTGACGGAGTCGGTACCTTCGTGCATATCAATCAAAGTGTCCCAAATTTCCTTCGCATTCTCAAGACGGCTGATTTTCTTGAATTCTTCGGGGCACAATCCGTTGAAGAGAATATCACAAGCTTGAGCATTGTATTGCAACATCTTCAACTCATCCGTGGTAGCTTCACGGTTTGGTTCTCTCCCATCAAAGAAGTCACCTTGCAAGCCAACACACACAATAGCCCAAACGGCGGGGTTATGTCCAAGAATATGCATTTCAAGGAAATATGCCCTAGAGGCAATAATAAAGTTATTATTTATTTCCTTATATCATGATAAATGTTTATTATTCATGCTAGAATTGTATTAACCGGAAACATAATACATGTGTGAATACATAGACAAACAGAGTGTCACTAGTATGCCTCTACTTGACTAGCTCATTAATCAAAGATGGTTATGTTTCCTAACCATAGACAAAGTAGTTGTTATTTGATTAATGGGATCACATCATTAGTTGAATGATCTGATTGACATGACCCATTCCATTAGCTTAGCACCCGATCGTTTAGTATGTTGCTATTGCTTTCTTCATGACTTATACATGTTCCTATGACTATGAGATTATGCAACTCCCGTTTGCCGGAGGAACACTTTGGGTGCTACCAAACGTCACAACGTAACTGGGTGATTATAAAGGAGCATTACAGGTGTCTCCAAAGGTAGATGTTGGGTTGGCGTATTTCGAGATTAGGATTTGTCACTCCGATTGTCGGAGAGGTATCTCTGGGCCCTCTCGGTAATGCACAT